>NW_026697030.1:0-42209 GCF_030435755.1 Ochotona princeps | reverse complement strand
TAGGCAACTTCAGCGCCACATCCGTTTTCAGATAGCCCTCAATGCAAAGGCTCTAGACGCAAATATTGGTGTGAGAGCTAATTCAATCAAGGAAACACTGCATGTTGGTGAAGGGCATATTGAAGAAGGATCAGCCGAGTGATTCTTGTGGGAGAACAACTCCATTTGACTCACTAACTTCACACACCATCAGGCTTCCAAACAGCTCTCAAGGAAACTCAGTTTTCACACTCTATGCTTAGTGCACTTTGAGTGCATTATCTAGGAATGAACCTGGTAGAGCATCCCACACAAACGAATGCTCCACATGCGGGTTTCACATGCCACCAACTCCACATTCTCAGGCAACTTCAGCGTCACAGCTGTTTTCAGATAGCCCTCAATGCAAAGGCTCTAGACGCAAATATTGGTGTGAGAGCTAATTCAATCAAGGAAACACTGCATGTTGGTGAAGGGCATATTGAAGAAGGATCGACCGAGTGGTATTTGTGGGAGAACAACTCCATTTGGCTCACTAACTTCACACACCATCAGGCTTCCAAGCAGCTCTCAAGGAAACTCAGTTTTCACACTCTATGCTTAGTGCCCTTTGAGTGCATTATCTAGGAATGAACCTGGTAGAGCATCCCACACAAACGAATGCTCCACATGCGGGTTTCACATGCCACCAACTCCACATTCTCAGGCAACTTCAGCGGGACAGCCGTTTTCAGATAGCCCTCAATGCAAAGGCTCTAGACGCAAATATTGGTGTGAGAGCTAATTCAATCAAGGAAACACTGCATGTTGGTGAAGGGCATATTGAAGAAGGATCAGCCGAGTGGTTCTTGTGGGAGAACAACTCCATTTGGCTCACTAACTTCACACACCATCAGGCTTCCAAGCAGCTCTCAAGGAAACTCAGTTTTCACACTCTATGCTTAGTGCCCTTTGAGTGCATTATCTAGGAATGAACCTGGTAGAGCATCCCACACAAACGAATGCTCCACATGCGGGTTTCACATGCCACCAACTCCACATTCACAGGCAACTTCAGCGCCACAGCCGTTTTCAGATAGCCCTCAATGCAAAGGCTCTAGACGCAAATATTGTTGTGAGAGCTAATTCAATCAAGGAAACACTGCATGTTGGTGAAGGGCATATTGAAGAAGGATCAGCCGAGTGGTTCTTGTGGGAGAACAACTCCATTTGGCTCACTAACTTCACACACCATCAGGCTTCCAAGCAGCTCTCAAGGAAACTCAGTTTTCAAACTCTATGCTTAGTGCCCTTTGAGTGCATTATATAGGAATGAACCTGGTAGAGCATCCCACACAAACGAATGCTCCACATGCGGGTTTCACATGCCACCAACTCCACATTCTCAGGCAACTTCAGCGCCACAGCCGTTTTCAGATAGCCCTCAATGCAAAGGCTCTAGACCCAAATATTGGTGTGAGACTTAATTCAATCAAGGAAACACTGCATGTTGGTGAAGGGCATATTGAAGAAGGATCAGCCGAGTGGTTCTTGTGGGAGAACAACTCCATTTGGCTCACTAACTTCACACACCATCAGGCTTCCAAGCAGCTCTCAAGGAAACTCAGTTTTCACACTCTATGCTTAGTGCCCCTTTGAGTGCATTATATAGGAATGAACCTGGTAGAGCATCCCACACAAACGAATGCTCCACATGCGGGTTTCACATGCCACCAACTCCACATTCGGCAGGCAACTTCAGCGCCACAGCCGTTTTCAGATAGCCCTCAATGCAAAGGGCTCTAGACGCAAATATTGGTATGAGAGCTAATTCAATCAAGGAAACACTGCATGTTGGTGAAGGGCATATTGAAGAAGGATCAGCCGAGTGGTTCTTGTGGGAGAACAACTCCATTTGGCTCACTAACTTCACACACCATCAGGCTTCCAAGCAGCTCTCAAGGAAACTCAGTTTTCACACTCTATGCTTAGTGCCCTTTGAGTGCATTATCTAGGAATGAACCTGGTAGAGCATCCCACACAAACGAATGCTCCACATGCGGGTTTCACATGCCACCAACTCCACATTCACAGGCCACGTCAGCGCCACAGCCGTTTTCAGATAGCCCTCAATGCAAAGGCTCTAGACGCAAATATTGGTGTGAGAGCTAATTCAATCAAGGAAACACTGCATGTTGGTGAAGGGCATATTGAAGAAGGATCAGCCGAGTGGTTCTTGTGGGAGAACAACTCCATTTGGCTCACTAACTTCACACACCATCAGGCTTCCAAGCAGCTCTCAAGGAAACTCAGTTTTCACACTCTATGCTTAGTGCCCTTTGAGTGCATTATCTAGGAATGAACCTGGTAGAGCATCCCACACAAACGAATGCTCCACATGCGGGTTTCACATGCCACCAACTCCACATTCACAGGCAACTTCAGCGCCACAGCCGTTTTCAGATAGCCCTCAATGCAAAGGCTCTAGACGCAAATATTGTTGTGAGAGCTAATTCAATCAAGGAAACACTGCATGTTGGTGAAGGGCATATTGAAGAAGGATCAGCCGAGTGGTTCTTGTGGGAGAACAACTCCATTTGGCTCACTAACTTCACACACCATCAGGCTTCCAAGCAGCTCTCAAGGAAACTCAGTTTTCACACTCTATGCTTAGTGCCCTTTGAGTGCATTATCTAGGAATGAACCTGGTAGAGCATCCCACACAAACGAATGCTCCACATGCGGGTTTCACATGCCACCAACTCCACATTCACAGGCAACTTCAGCGCCACAGCCGTTTCAGATAGCCCTCAATGCAAAGGCTCTAGACGCAAATATTGTTGTGAGAGCTAATTCAATCAAGGAAACACTGCATGTTGGTGAAGGGCATATTGAAGAAGGATCAGCCGAGTGGTTCTTGTGGGAGAACAACTCCATTTGGCTCACTAACTTCACACACCATCAGGCTTCCAAGCAGCTCTCAAGGAAACTCAGTTTTCAAACTCTATGCTTAGTGCCCTTTGAGTGCATTATATAGGAATGAACCTGGTAGAGCATCCCACACAAACGAATGCTCCACATGCGGGTTTCACATGCCACCAACTCCACATTCTCAGGCAACTTCAGCGCCACAGCCGTTTTCAGATAGCCCTCAATGCAAAGGCTCTAGACCCAAATATTGGTGTGAGAATTAATTCAATCAAGGAAACACTGCATGTTGGTGAAGGGCATATTGAAGAAGGATCAGCCGAGTGGTTCTTGTGGGAGAACAACTCCATTTGGCTCACTAACTTCACACACCATCAGGCTTCCAAGCAGCTCTCAAGGAAACTCAGTTTTCACACTCTATGCTTAGTGCCCTTTGAGTGCATTATCTAGGAATGAACCTGGTAGAGCATCCCACACAAACGAATGCTCCACATGCGGGTTTCACATGCCACCAACTCCACATTGGCAGGCAACTTCAGCGCCACAGCCGTTTTCAGATAGCCCTCAATGCAAAGGGTCTAGACGCAAATATTGGTATGAGAGCTAATTCAATCAAGGAAACACTGCATGTTGGTGAAGGGCATATTGAAGAAGGATCAGCCGAGTGGTTCTTGTGGGAGAACAACTCCATTTGGCTCACTAACTTCACACACCATCAGGCTTCCAAGCAGCTCTCAAGGAAACTCAGTTTTCACACTCTATGCTTAGTGCCCTTTGAGTGCATTATCTAGGAATGAACCTGGTAGAGCATCCCACACAAACGAATGCTCCACATGCGGGTTTCACATGCCACCAACTCCACATTCACAGGCCACGTCAGCGCCACAGCCGTTTTCAGATAGCCCTCAATGCAAAGGCTCTAGACGCAAATATTGGTGTGAGAGCTAATTCAATCAAGGAAACACTGCATGTTGGTGAAGGGCATATTGAAGAAGGATCAGCCGAGTGGTTCTTGTGGGAGAACAACTCCATTTGGTTCACTAACTTCACACACCATCATTCTTCCAAGCAGCTCTCAAGGAAACTCAGTTTTCACACTCTATGCTCAGAGCCCTTGAGTGCCTAGGACTGAAATTAAGCTGGAAGACCATCCCACACAAACGAATGCTCCACATGCGGGTTTCACATGCCACCAACTCCACATTCACAGGCAACTTCAGCGCCACAGCCGTTTTCAGATAGCCCTCAATGCAAAGGCTCTAGACGCAAATATTGGTGTGAGAGCTAATTCAATCAAGGAAACACTGCATGTTGGTGAAGGGCATATTGAAGAAGGATCAGCCGAGTGGTTCTTGTGATAGAACAACTCCATTTGACTCACTAACTTCACACACCATCAGGCTTCCAAGCAGCTCTCAAGGAAACTCAGTTTGCACACTCTATGCTTAGTGCCCTTTGAATGCATTATCTAGGAATGAACCTGGTAGAGCATCCCACACAAACGAATGCTCCACATGCGGGTTTCACATGCCACCAACTCCACATTGACAGGCAACTTCAGCGCCACAGCCGTTTTCAGATAGCCCTCAATGCAAAGGCTCTAGACACAAATATTGGTGTGAGAGCTAATTCAATCAAGGAAACACTGCATGTTGGTGAAGGGCATATTGAAGAAGGATCAGCCGAGTGGTTCTTGTGGAGAACAACTCCATTTGGCTCACTAACTTCACACACCATCAGGCTTCCAAGCAGCTCTCAAGGAAACTCAGTTTTCACACTCTATGCTTAGTGCCCTTTGAGTGCATTATCTAGGAATGAACCTGGTAGAGCATCCCACACAAACGAATGCTCCACATGCGGGTTTCACATGCCACCAACTCCACATTCTCAGGCAACTTCAGCGCCACAGCCGTTTTCAGATAGCCCTCAATGCAAAGGCTCTAGACGCAAATATTGGTGTGAGAGCTAATTCAATCAATGAAACACTGCATGTTGGTGAAGGGCATATTGAAGAAGGATCAGCCGAGTGGATCTTGTGGGAGAACAACTCCATTTGACTCACTAACTTCACACAACATCAGGCTTCCAAGCAGCTCTCAAGGAAACTCAGTTTTCACACTCTATGCTTAGTGCCCTTTGAATGCATTATCTAGGAATGAACCTGGTAGAGCATCCCACACAAACGAATGCTCCACATGCGGGTTTCACATGCCACCAACTCCACATTCTCAGGCAACTTCAGCGCCACAGCTGTTTTCAGATAGCCCTCAATGCAAAGGCTCTAGACACAAATATTGGTGTGAGAGCTAATTCAATCAAGGAAACACTGCATGTTGGTGAAGGGCATATTGAAGAAGGATCGGCCGAGTGGTTCTTGTGGGAGAACAAGTCCATTTGGCTCACTAACTTCACACACCATCAGGCTTCAAGCAGCTCTCAAGGAAACTCAGTTTTCACACTCTATGCTTAGTGCCCTTTGAGTGCATTATCTAGGAATGAACCTGGTAGAGCATCCCACATAAACGAATGCTCCACATGCGGGTTTCACATGCCACCAACTCCACATTCTCAGGCAACTTCAGCGCCACAGCCGTTTTCAGATAGCCCTCAATGCGAAGGGTATAGACGCAAATATTGGTGTGAGAGCTAATTCAATCAAGGAAACACTGCATGTTGGTGAAGGGCATATTGAAGAAGGATCAGCCGAGTGGTTCTTGTGGGAGAACAACTCCATTTGGCTCACTAACTTCACACACCATCAGGCTTCCAAGCAGCTCTCAAGGAAGCTCAGTTTTCACACTCTATGCTTAGTGCCCTTTGAGTGCATTATCTAGGAATGAACCTGGTAGAGCATCCCACACAAACGAATGCTCCACATGCGGGTTTCACATGCCACCAACTCCACATTCTCAGGCAACTTCAGCGCCACAGCCGTTTTCAGATAGCCCTCAATGCAAAGGCTCTAGACGCAAATATTGGTGTGAGAGCTAATTCAATCAAGGAAACACTGCATGTTGGTGAAGGGCATATTGAAGAAGGATCAGCCGAGTGGTTCTTGTGGGAGAACAACTCCATTTGGCTCACTAAATTCACACACCATCAGGCTTCCAAGCAGCTCTCAAGGAAACTCAGTTTTCACACTCTATGCTTAGTGCCCTTTGAGTGCATTATCTAGGAATGAACCTGGTAGAGCATCCCACACAAACGAATGCTCCACATGCGGGTTTCACATGCCACCAACTCCACATTCACAGGCAACTTCAGCGCCACAGCCGTTTTCAGATAGCCCTCAATGCAAAGGCTCTAGACACAAATATTGGTGTGAGAGCTAATTCAATCAAGGAAACACTGCATGTTGGTGAAGGGCATATTGAAGAAGGATCAGCCGAGTGGTTCTTGTGGGAGAACAACTCCATTTGGCTCACTAACTTCACACACCATCAGGCTTCCAAGCAGCTCTCAAGGAAACTCAGTTTTCACACTCTATGCTTAGTGCCCTTTGAGTGCATTATCTAGGAATGAACCTGGTAGAGCATCCCACACAAACGAATGCTCCACATGCGGGTTTCACATGCCACCAACTCCACATTCTCAGGCAACTTCAGCGCCACAGCCGTTTTCAGATAGCCCTCAATGCAAAGGCTCTAGACGCAAATATTGGTGTGAGAGCTAATTCAATCAAGGAAACACTGCATGTTGGTGAAGGGCATATTGAAGAAGGATCAGCCGAGTGGTTCTTGTGGGAGAACAACTCCATTTGGCTCACTAACTTCACACACCATCAGGCTTCCAAGCAGCTCTCAAGGAAACTCAGTTTTCACACTCTATGCTTAGTGCCTTTTGAGTGCCTAGGACTGAAATTAAGCTGGAAGACCATCCCACACAAACGAATGCTCCACATGCGGGTTTCACATGCCACCAACTCCACATTCACAGGCAACTTCAGCGCCACAGCCGTTTTCAGATAGCCCTCAATGCAAAGGCTCTAGACGCAAATATTGGTGTGAGAGCTAATTCAATCAAGGAAACACTGCATGTTGGTGAAGGGCATATTGAAGAAGGATCAGCCGAGTGGTTCTTGTGATAGAACAACTCCATTTGACTCATTAACTTCACACACCATCAGGCTTCCAAGCAGCTCTCAAGGAAACTCAGTTTTCACACTCTATGCTTAGTGCCCTTTGAGTGCATTATCTAGGAATGAACCTGGTAGAGCATCCCACACAAACGAATGCTCCACATGCGGGTTTCACATGCCACCAACTCCACATTCTCAGGCAACTTCAGCGCCACAGCCGTTTTCAGATAGCCCTCAATGTAAAGGCTCTAGACACAAATATTGGTGTGAGAGCTAATTCAATCAAGGAAACACTGCATGTTGGTGAAGGGCATATTGAAGAAGGATCAGCCGAGTGGTTCTTGTGGGAGAACAACTCCATTTGGCTCACTAACTTCACACACCATCAGGCTTCCAAGCAGCTCTCAAGGAAACTCAGTTTCACACTCTATGCTTAGTGCCCTTTGAGTGCATTATCTAGGAATGAACCTGGTAGAGCATCCCACACAAACGAATGCTCCACATGCGGGTTTCACATGCCACCAACTCCACATTCTCAGGCAACTTCAGCGCCACAGCTGTTTTCAGATAGCCCTCAATGCAAAGGCTCTAGACGCAAATATTGGTGTGAGAGCTAATTCAATCAAGGAAACACTGCATGTTGGTGAAGGGCATATTGAAGAAGGATCGGCCGAGTGGTTCTTGTGGGAGAACAACTCCATTTGGCTCACTAACTTCACACACCATCAGGCTTCCAAGCAGCTCTCAAGGAAACTCAGTTTTCACACTCTATGCTTAGTGCCCTTTGAGTGCATTATCGAGGAATGAACCTGGTAGAGCATCCCACACAAACGAATGCTCCACATGCGGGTTTCACATGCCACAAACTCCACATTCTCAGGCAACTTCAGCGGGACAGCCGTTTTCAGATAGCCCTCAATGCAAAGGCTCTAGACGCAAATATTGGTGTGAGAGCTAATTCAATCAAGGAAACACTGCATGTTGGTGAAGGGCATATTGAAGAAGGATCAGCCGAGTGGTTCTTGTGGGAGAACAACTCCATTTGGCTCACTAACTTCACACACCATCAGGCTTCCAAGCAGCTCTCAAGGAAACTCAGTTTGCACACTCTATGCTTAGTGCCCTTTGAGTGCATTATCTAGGAATGAACCTGGTAGAGCATCCCACACAAACGAATGCTCCACATGCGGGTTTCACATGCCACCAACTCCACATTCACAGGCAACTTCAGCGCCACAGCCGTTTTCAGATAGCCCTCAATGCAAAGGCTCTAGACACAAATATTGGTGTGAGAGCTAATTCAATCAAGGAAACACTGCATGTTGGTGATAGGGGCATATTGAAGAAGGATCAGCCGAGTGGTTCTTGTGGGAGAACAACTCCATTTGGCTCACTAACTTCACACACCATCAGGCTTCCAAGCAGCTCTCAAGGAAACTCAGTTTTCACACTCTATGCTTAGTGCCCTTTGAGTGCATTATCTAGGAATGAACCTGGTAGAGCATCCCACACAAACGAATGCTCCACATGCGGGTTTCACATGCCACCAACTCCACATTCTCAGGCAACTTCAGCGCCACAGCCGTTTTCAGATAGCCCTCAATGTAAAGGCTCTAGACACAAATATTGGTGTGAGAGCTAATTCAATCAAGGAAACACTGCATGTTGGTGAAGGGCATATTGAAGAAGGATCAGCCGAGTGGTTCTTGTGGGAGAACAACTCCATTTGGCTCACTAACTTCACACACCATCAGGCTTCCAAGCAGCTCTCAAGGAAACTCAGTTTTCACACTCTATGCTTAGTGCCCTTTGAGTGCATTATCTAGGAATGAACCTGGTAGAGCATCCCACACAAACGAATGCTCCACATGCGGGTTTCACATGCCACCAACTCCACATTCTCAGGCAACTTCAGCGCCACAGCCGTTTTCAGATAGCCCTCAATGCAAAGGCTCTAGACGCAAATATTCGTGTGAGAGCTAATTCAATCAAGGAAACACTGCATGTTGGTGAAGGGCATATTGAAGAAGGATCAGCCGAGTGATTCTTGTGGAGAACAACTCCATTTGGCTCACTAACTTCACACACCATCAGGCTTCCAAGCAGCTCTCAAGGAAACTCAGTTTTCACACTCTATGCTTAGTGCCCTTTGAGTGCATTATCTAGGAATGAACCTGGTAGAGCATCCCACACAAACGAATGCTCCACATGTGGGTTTCACATGCCACCAACTCCACATTCTCAGGCAACTTCAGCGCCACATCCGTTTTCAGATAGCCCTCAATGCAAAGGCTCTAGACGCAAATATTGGTGTGAGAGCTAATTCAATCAAGGAAACACTGCATGTTGGTGAAGGGCATATTGAAGAAGGATCAGCCGAGTGATTCTTGTGGGAGAACAACTCCATTTGACTCACTAACTTCACACACCATCAGGCTTCCAAGCAGCTCTCAAGGAAACTCAGTTTTCACACTCTATGCTTAGTGCACTTTGAGTGCATTATCTAGGAATGAACCTGGTAGAGCATCCCACACAAACGAATGCTCCACATGCGGGTTTCACATGCCACCAACTCCACATTCTCAGGCAACTTCAGCGTCACAGCTGTTTTCAGATAGCCCTCAATGCAAAGGCTCTAGACGCAAATATTGGTGTGAGAGCTAATTCAATCAAGGAAACACTGCATGTTGGTGAAGGGCATATTGAAGAAGGATCGACCGAGTGGTATTTGTGGGAGAACAACTCCATTTGGCTCACTAACTTCACACACCATCAGGCTTCCAAGCAGCTCTCAAGGAAACTCAGTTTTCACACTCTATGCTTAGTGCCCTTTGAGTGCATTATCTAGGAATGAACCTGGTAGAGCATCCCACACAAACGAATGCTCCACATGCGGGTTTCACATGCCACCAACTCCACATTCTCAGGCAACTTCAGCGCCACAGCCGTTTTCAGATAGCCCTCAATGCAAAGGCTCTAGACGCAAATATTGGTGTGAGAGCTAATTCAATCAAGGAAACACTGCATGTTGGTGAAGGGCATATTGAAGAAGGATCAGCCGAGTGGTTCTTGTGGGAGAACAACTCCATTTGGCTCACTAACTTCACACACCATCAGGCTTCCAAGCAGCTCTCAAGGAAACTCAGTTTTCACACTCTATGCTTAGTGCCCTTTGAGTGCATTATCTAGGAATGAACCTGGTAGAGCATCCCACACAAACGAATGCTCCACATGCGGGTTTCACATGCCACCAACTCCACATTCACAGGCCACGTCAGCGCCACAGCCGTTTTCAGATAGCCCTCAATGCAAAGGCTCTAGACGCAAATATTGGTGTGAGAGCTAATTCAATCAAGGAAACACTGCATGTTGGTGAAGGGCATATTGAAGAAGGATCAGCCGAGTGGTTCTTGTGGGAGAACAACTCCATTTGGCTCACTAACCTCACACACCATCAGGCTTCCAAGCAGCTCTCAAGGAAACTCAGTTTTCACACTCTATGCTTAGTGCACTTTGAGTGCATTATCTAGGAATGATCCTGGTAGAGCATCCCACACAAACAAATGCTCCACATGCGGGTTTCACATGCCACCAACTCCACATTGACAGGCAACTTCAGCGCCACAGCCGTTTTCAGATAGCCCTCAATGCAAAGGCTCTAGACGCAAATATTGGTGTGAGAGCTAATTCAATCAAGGAAACACTGCATGTTGGTGAAGGGCATATTGAAGAAGGATCAGCCGAGTGGTTCTTGTGGGAGAACAACTCCATTTGGTTCACTAACTTCACACACCATCATTCTTCCAAGCAGCTCTCAAGGAAACTCAGTTTTCACACTCTATGCTCAGTGCCCTTTAAGTGCCTAGGACTGAAATTAAGCTGGTAGACCATCCCACACAAACGAATGCCTCACATGCGGGTTTCACATGCCACCAACTCCACATTCTCAGGCAACTTCAGCGCCACAGCCGTTTTCAGATAGCCCTCAATGCAAAGGCTCTAGACGCAAATATTGGTGTGAGAGCTAATTCAATCAAGGAAACACTGCATGTTGGTGAAGGGCATATTGAAGAAGGATCAGCCGAGTGGTTCTTGTGGGAGAACAACTCCATTTGGCTCACTAACTTCACACACCATCAGGCTTCCAAGCAGCTCTCAAGGAAGCTCAGTTTTCACACTCTATACTTAGTGCCCTTTGAGTGCATTATCTAGGAATGAACCTGGTAGAGCATCCCACACAAACGAATGCTCCACATGCGGGTTTCACATGCCACCAACTCCACATTCTCAGGCAACTTCAGCGCCACAACCGTTTTCAGATAGCCCTCAATGCAAAGGCTCTAGACGCAAATATTGGTGTGAGAGCTAATTCAATCAAGGAAACACTGCATGTTGGTGAAGGGCATATTGAAGAAGGATCAGCCGAGTGGTTCTTGTGGGAGAACAACTCCATTTGGCTCACTAACTTCACACACCATCAGGCTTCCAAGCAGCTCTCAAGGAAACTCAGTTTTCACACTCTATGCTTAGTGCCTTTTGAGTGCCTAGGACTGAAATTAAGCTGGAAGACCATCCCACACAAACGAATGCTCCACATGCGGGTTTCACATGCCACCAACTCCACATTCACAGGCAACTTTACCGCCACAGCCGTTTTCAGATAGCCCTCAATGCAAAGGCTCTAGACGCAAATATTGGTGTGAGAGCTAATTCAATCAAGGAAACACTGCATGTTGGTGAAGGGCATATTGAAGAAGGATCAGCCGAGTGGTTCTTGTGATAGAACAACTCCATTTGACTCACTAACTTCACACACCATCAGGCTTCCAAGCAGCTCTCAAGGAAACTCAGTTTGCACACTCTATGCTTAGTGCCCTTTGAGTGCATTATCTAGGAATGAACCTGGTAGAGCATCCCACACAAACGAATGCTCCACATGCGGGTTTCACATGCCACCAACTCCACATTCTCAGGCAACTTCAGCGCCACAGCCGTTTTCAGATACCCCTCAAGGCAAAGGCTCTAGACGCAAATATTGGTGTGAGAGCTAATTCAATCAAGGAAACACTGCATGTTGGTGAAGGGCATATTGAAGAAGGATCAGCCGAGTGGTTCTTGTGGGAGAACAACTCCATTTGGCTCACTAACTTCACACACCATCAGGCTTCCAAGCAGCTCTCAAGGAAACTCAGTTTTCACACTCCATGCTTAGTGCCCTTTGAGTGCATTATCTAGGAATGAACCTGGTAGAGCATCCCACACAAACGAATGCTCCACATGCGGGTTTCACATGCCACCAACTCCACATTCACAGGCAACTTCAGCGCCACAGCCGTTTTCAGATAGCCCTCAATGCAAAGGCTCTAGACGCAAATATTGGTGTGAGAGCTAATTCAATCAAGGAAACACTGCATGTTGGTGAAGGGCATATTGAAGAAGGATCAGCCGAGTGGTTCTTGTGATAGAACAACTCCATTTGACTCACTAACTTCACACACCATCAGGCTTCCAAGCAGCTCTCAAGGAAACTCAGTTTGCACACTCTATGCTTAGTGCCCTTTGAGTGCATTATCTAGGAATGAACCTGGTAGAGCATCCCACACAAACGAATGCTCCACATGCGGGTTTCACATGCCACCAACTCCACATTCTCAGGCAACTTCAGCGCCACAGCCGTTTTCAGATACCCCTCAAGGCAAAGGCTCTAGACGCAAATATTGGTGTGAGAGCTAATTCAATCAAGGAAACACTGCATGTTGGTGAAGGGCATATTGAAGAAGGATCAGCCGAGTGGTTCTTGTGGGAGAACAACTCCATTTGGCTCACTAACTTCACACACCATCAGGCTTCCAAGCAGCTCTCAAGGAAACTCAGTTTTCACACTCCATGCTTAGTGCCCTTTGAGTGCATTATCTAGGAATGAACCTGGTAGAGCATCCCACACAAACGAATGCTCCACATGCGGGTTTCACATGCCACCAACTCCACATTCACAGGCAACTTCAGCGCCACAGCCGTTTTCAGATAGCCCTCAATGCAAAGGCTCTAGACGCAAATATTGGTGTGAGAGCTAATTCAATCAAGGAAACACTGCATGTTGGTGAAGGGCATATTGAAGAAGGATCAGCCGAGTGGTTCTTGTGGGAGAACAACTCCATTTGGCTCACTAACTTCACACACCATCAGGCTTCCAAGCAGCTCTCAAGGAAGCTCAGTTTTCACACTCTATACTTAGTGCCCTTTGAGTGCATTATCTAGGAATGAACCTGGTAGAGCATCCCACACAAACGAATGCTCCACATGCGGGTTTCACATGCCACCAACTCCACATTCTCAGGCAACTTCAGCGCCACAACCGTTTTCAGATAGCCCTCAATGCAAAGGCTCTAGACGCAAATATTGGTGTGAGAGCTAATTCAATCAAGGAAAACACTGCATGTTGGTGAAGGGCATATTGAAGAAGGATCAGCCGAGTGGTTCTTGTGGGAGAACAACTCCATTTGGCTCACTAACTTCACACACCATCAGGCTTCCAAGCAGCTCTCAAGGAAACTCAGTTTTCACACTCTATGCTTAGTGCCTTTTGAGTGCCTAGGACTGAAATTAAGCTGGAAGACCATCCCACACAAACGAATGCTCCACATGCGGGTTTCACATGCCACCAACTCCACATTCACAGGCAACTTTACCGCCACAGCCGTTTTCAGATAGCCCTCAATGCAAAGGCTCTAGACGCAAATATTGGTGTGAGAGCTAATTCAATCAAGGAAACACTGCATGTTGGTGAAGGGCATATTGAAGAAGGATCAGCCGAGTGGTTCTTGTGATAGAACAACTCCATTTGACTCACTAACTTCACACACCATCAGGCTTCCAAGCAGCTCTCAAGGAAACTCAGTTTGCACACCTCTATGCTTAGTGCCCTTTGAGTGCATTATCTAGGAATGAACCTGGTAGAGCATCCCACACAAACGAATGCTCCACATGCGGGTTTCACATGCCACCAACTCCACATTCTCAGGCAACTTCAGCGCCACAGCCGTTTTCAGATACCCCTCAAGGCAAAGGCTCTAGACGCAAATATTGGTGTGAGAGCTAATTCAATCAAGGAAACACTGCATGTTGGTGAAGGGCATATTGAAGAAGGATCAGCCGAGTGGTTCTTGTGGGAGAACAACTCCATTTGGCTCACTAACTTCACACACCATCAGGCTTCCAAGCAGCTCTCAAGGAAACTCAGTTTTCACACTCCATGCTTAGTGCCCTTTGAGTGCATTATCTAGGAATGAACCTGGTAGAGCATCCCACACAAACGAATGCTCCACATGCGGGTTTCACATGCCACCAACTCCACATTCACAGGCAACTTCAGCGCCACAGCCGTTTTCAGATAGCCCTCAATGCAAAGGCTCTAGACGCAAATATTGGTGTGAGAGCTAATTCAATCAAGGAAACACTGCATGTTGGTGAAGGGCATATTGAAGAAGGATCAGCCGAGTGGTTCTTGTGGGAGAACAACTCCATTTGGCTCACTAACTTCACACACCATCAGGCTTCCAAGCAGCTCTCAAGGAAACTCAGGTTTCACGCTCTATGTTTAGTGCCCTTTGAGTGCATTATCTAGGAATGAACCTGGTAGAGCATCCCACACAAACGAATGCTCCACATGCGGGTTTCACATGCCACCAACTCCACATTCTCAGGCAACTTCAGCGCCACAGCCGTTTTCAGATAGCCCTCAATGCAAAGGCTCTAGACCCAAATATTGGTGTGAGAATTAATTCAATCAAGGAAACACTGCATGTTGGTGAAGGGCATATTGAAGAAGGATCAGCCGAGTGGTTCTTGTGGGAGAACAACTCCATTTGGCTCACTAACTTCACACACCATCAGGCTTCCAAGCAGCTCTCAAGGAAACTCAGTTTTCACACTCTATGCTTAGTGCCCTTTGAGTGCATTATCTAGGAATGAACCTGGTAGAGCATCCCACACAAACGAATGCTCCACATGCGGGTTTCACATGCCACCAACTCCACATTGGCAGGCAACTTCAGCGCCACAGCCGTTTTCAGATAGCCCTCAATGCAAAGGGTCTAGACGCAAATATTGGTATGACGAGCTAATTCAATCAAGGAAACACTGCATGTTGGTGAAGGGCATATTGAAGAAGGATCAGCCGAGTGGTTCTTGTGGGAGAACAACTCCATTTGGCTCACTAACTTCACACGACCATCAGGCTTCCAAGCAGCTCTCAAGGAAACTCAGTTTTCACACTCTATGCTTAGTGCCCTTTGAGTGCATTATCTAGGAATGAACCTGGTAGAGCATCCCACACAAACGAATGCTCCACATGCGGGTTTCACATGCCACCAACTCCACATTCACAGGCCACGTCAGCGCCACAGCCGTTTTCAGATAGCCCTCAATGCAAAGGCTCTAGACGCAAATATTGGTGTGAGAGCTAATTCAATCAAGGAAACACTGCATGTTGGTGAAGGGCATATTGAAGAAGGATCAGCCGAGTGGTTCTTGTGGGAGAACAACTCCATTTGGCTCACTAACCTCACACACCATCAGGCTTCCAAGCAGCTCTCAAGGAAACTCAGTTTTCACACTCTATGCTTAGTGCACTTTGAGTGCATTATCTAGGAATGATCCTGGTAGAGCATCCCACACAAACAAATGCTCCACATGCGGGTTTCACATGCCACCAACTCCACATTGACAGGCAACTTCAGCGCCACAGCCGTTTTCAGATAGCCCTCAATGCAAAGGCTCTAGACGCAAATATTGGTGTGAGAGCTAATTCAATCAAGGAAACACTGCATGTTGGTGAAGGGCATATTGAAGAAGGATCAGCCGAGTGGTTCTTGTGGGAGAACAACTCCATTTGGTTCACTAACTTCACACACCATCATTCTTCCAAGCAGCTCTCAAGGAAACTCAGTTTTCACACTCTATGCACAGAGCCCTTTGAGTGCCTAGGACTGAAATTAAGCTGGTAGACCATCCCACACAAACGAATGCTCCACATGCGGATTTCACATGCCACCAACTCCACATTCTCAGGCAACTTCAGCGCCACAGCCGTTTTCAGATAGCCCTCAATGCAAAGGCTCTAGACGCAAATATTGGTGTGAGAGCTAATTCAATCAAGGAAACACTGCATGTTGGTGAAGGGCATATTGAAGAAGGATCAACCGAGTGGTTCTTGTGGGAGAACAACTCCATTTGGCTCACTAACTTCACACACCATCAGGCTTCCAAGCAGCTCTCAAGGAAGCTCAGTTTTCACACTCTATACTTAGTGCCCTTTGAGTGCATTATCTAGGAATGAACCTGGTAGAGCATCCCACACAAACGAATGCTCCACATGCGGGTTTCACATGCCACCAACTCCACATTCTCAGGCAACTTCAGCGCCACAACCGTTTTCAGATAGCCCTCAATGCAAAGGCTCTAGACGCAAATATTGGTGTGAGAGCTAATTCAATCAAGGAAACACTGCATGTTGGTGAAGGGCATATTGAAGAAGGATCAGCCGAGTGGTTCTTGTGGGAGAACAACTCCATTTGGCTCACTAGCTTCACACACCATCAGGCTTCCAAGCAGCTCTCAAGGAAACTCAGTTTGCACACTCTATGCTTAGTGCCCTTTGAGTGCATTATCTAGGAATGAACCTGGTAGAGCATCCCACACAAACGAATGCTCCACATGCGGGTTTCACATGCCACCAACTCCACATTCTCAGGCAACTTCAGCGCCACAGCCGTTTTCAGATAGCCCTCAAGGCAAAGGCTCTAGACGCAAATATTGGTGTGAGAGCTAATTCAATCAAGGAAACACTGCATGTTGGTGAAGGGCATATTGAAGAAGGATCAGCCGAGTGGTTCTTGTGGGAGAACAACTCCATTTGGCTCACTAACTTCACACACCATCAGGCTTCCAAGCAGCTCTCAAGGAAACTCAGTTTTCACACTCCATGCTTAGTGCCCTTTGAGTGCATTTTCTAGGAATGAACCTGGTAGAGCATCCCACACAAACGAATGCTCCACATGCGGGTTTCACATGCCACCAACTCCACATTCACAGGCAACTTCAGCGCCACAGCCGTTTTCAGATAGCCCTCAATGCAAAGGCTCTAGACGCAAATATTGGTGTGAGAGCTAATTCAATCAAGGAAACACTGCATGTTGGTGAAGGGCATATTGAAGAAGGATCAGCCGAGTGGATCTTGTGGGAGAACAACTCCATTTGGCTCACTAACTTCACACACCATCAGGCTTCCAAGCAGCTCTCAAGGAAACTCAGTTTTCAAACTCTATGCTTAGTGCCCTTTGAGTGCATTATCTAGGAATGAACCTGGTAGAGCATCCCACACAAACGAATGCTCCACATGCGGGTTTCACATGCCACCAACTCCACATTCTCAGGCAACTTCAGCGCCACAGCCGTTTTCAGATAGCCCTCAATGCAAAGGCTCTAGACCCAAATATTGGTGTGAGAATTAATTCAATCAAGGAAACACTGCATGTTGGTGAAGGGCATATTGAAGAAGGATCAGCCGAGTGGTTCTTGTGGGAGAACAACTCCATTTGGCTCACTAACTTCACACACCATCAGTCTTCCAAGCAGCTCTCAAGGAAACTCAGTTTTCACACTCTATGCTTAGTGCCCTTTGAGTGCATTATAGAGGAATGATCCTGGTAGAGCATCCCACACAAACGAATGCTCCACATGCGGGTTTCACATGCCACCAACTCCACATTGACAGGCAACTTCAGCGCCACAGCCGTTTTCAGATAGCCCTCAATGCAAAGGCTCTAGACGCAAATATTGGTGTGAGAGCTAATTCAATCAAGGAAACACTGCATGTTGGTGAAGGGCATATTGAAGAAGGATCAGCCGAGTGGTTCTTGTGGGAGAACAACTCCATTTGGCTCACTAACTTCACACACCATCAGGCTTCCAAGCAGCTCTCAAGGAAACTCAGTTTTCACACTCTATGCTTAGTGCCCTTTGAGTGCCTAGGACTGAAGTGAAGCTTGGTGAGCATTCCACACAAACGAATGCTCCACATGCGGGTTTCACATGCCACCAACTCCACATTCTCAGGCAACTTCAGCGCCACAGCCGTTTTCAGATAGCCCTCAATGCAAAGGCTCTAGACGCAAATATTGGTGTGAGAGCTAATTCAATCAAGGAAACACTGCATGTTGGTGAAGGGCATATTGAAGAAGGATCAGCCGAGTGGTTCTTGTGGGAGAACAACTCCATTTGGCTCACTAACTTCACACACCATCAGGCTTCCAAGCAGCTCTCAAGGAAACTCAGTTTGCACACTCTATGCTTAGTGCCCTTTGAGTGCATTATCTAGGAATGAACCTGGTACAGCATCCCACACAAACGAATGCTCCACATGCGGGTTTCACATGCCACCAACTCCACATTCTCAGGCAACTTCAGCGGGACAGCCGTTTTCAGATAGCCCTCAATGCAAAGGCTCTAGACGCAAATATTGGTGTGAGAGCTAATTCAATCAAGGAAACACTGCATGTTGGTGAAGGGCATATTGAAGAAGGATCAGCCGAGTGGTTCTTGTGGGAGAACAACTCCATTTGGCTCACTAACTTCACACACCATCAGGCTTCCAAGCAGCTCTCAAGGAAACTCAGTTTTCACACTCTATGCTTAGTGCCCTTTGAGTGCATTATCTAGGAATGAACCTGGTAGAGCATCCCACACAAACGAATGCTCCACATGCGGGTTTCACATGCCACCAACTCCACATTCACAGGCAACTTCAGCGCCACAGCCGTTTTCAGATAGCCCTCAATGCAAAGGCTCTAGACGCAAATATTGGTGTGAGAGCTAATTCAATCAAGGAAACACTGCATGTTGGTGAAGGGCATATTGAAGAAGGATCAGCCAAGTGGTTCTTGTGGGAGAACAAGTCCATTTGGCTCACTAACTTCACACACCATCAGGCTTCCAAGCAGCTCTCAAGGAAGCTCAGTTTTCACACTCTATGCTTAGTGCCCTTTGAGTGCATTATCTAGGAATGAACCTGGTAGAGCATCCCACACAAACGAATGCTCCACATGCGGGTTTCACATGCCACCAACTCCACATTCTCAGGCAACTTCAGCGCCACAGCCGTTTTCAGATAGCCCTCAATGCAAAGGCTCTAGACGCAAATATTGGTGTGAGAGCTAATTCAATCAAGGAAACACTGCATGTTGGTGAAGGGCATATTGAAGAAGGATCAGCCGAGTGGTTCTTGTGGGAGAACAACTCCATTTGGCTCACTAACTTCACACACCATCAGGCTTCCAAGCAGCTCTCAAGGAAACTCAGTTTTCACACTCTATGCTTAGTGCCTTTTGAGTGCATTATCTAGGAATGATCCTGGTAGAGCATCCCACACAAACAAATGCTCCACATGCGGGTTTCACATGCCACCAACTCCACATTGACAGGCAACTTCAGCGCCACAGCCGTTTTCAGATAGCCCTCAATGCAAAGGCTCTAGACGCAAATATTGGTGTGAGAGCTAATTCAATCAAGGAAACACTGCATGTTGGTGAAGGGCATATTGAAGAAGGATCAGCCGAGTGGTTCTTGTGGGAGAACAACTCCATTTGGTTCACTAACTTCACACACCATCATTCTTCCAAGCAGCTCTCAAGGAAACTCAGTTTTCACACTCTATGCTTAGTGCCCTTTGAGTGCATTATCTAGGAATGAACCTGGTAGAGCATCCCACACAAACGAATGCTCCACATGCGGGTTTCACATGCCACCAACTCCACATTCTCAGGCAACTTCAGCGCCACAGCCGTTTTCAGATAGCCCTCAATGCAAAGGCTCTAGACGCAAATATTGGTGTGAGAGCTAATTCAATCAAGGAAACACTGCATGTTGGTGAAGGGCATATTGAAGAAGGATCAGCCGAGTGGTTCTTGTGGGAGAACAACTCCATTTGGCTCACTAACTTCACACACCATCAGGCTTCCAAGCAGCTCTCAAGGAAACTCAGTTTTCACACTCTATGCTTAGTGCCCTTTGAGTGCCTAGGACTGAAATGAAGCTTGGTGAGCATGCCACACAAACGAATGCTCCACATGCGGGTTTCACATGCCACCAACGCCACATTCTCAGGCAACTTCAGCGCCACAGCCGTTTTCAGATAGCCCTCAATGCAAAGGCTCTAGACGCAAATATTGGTGTGAGAGCTAATTCAATCAAGGAAACACTGCATGTTGGTGAAGGGCATATTGAAGAAGGATCAGCCGAGTGGTTCTTGTGGGAGAACAACTCCATTTGGCTCACTAACTTCACACACCATCAGGCTTCCAAGCAGCTCTCAAGGAAACTCAGTTTTCACACTCTATGCTTAGTGCCCTTTGAGTGCATTATCTAGGAATGAACCTGGTAGAGCATCCCACACAAACGAATGCTCCACATGCGGGTTTCACATGCCACCAACTCCACATTCACAGGCAACTTCAGCGCCACAGCCGTTTTCAGATAGCCCTCAATGCAAAGGCTCTAGACGCAAATATTGGTGTGAGAGCTAATTCAATCAAGGAAACACTGCATGTTGGTGAAGGGCATATTGAAGAAGGATCAGCCGAGTGGTTCTTGTGGGAGAACAACTCCATTTGGCTCACTAACTTCACACACCATCAGGCTTCCAAGCAGCTCTCAAGGAAGCTCAGTTTTCACACTCTATGCTTAGTGCCCTTTGAGTGCATTATCTAGGAATGAACCTGGTAGAGCATCCCACACAAACGAATGCTCCACATGCGGGTTTCACATGAAACCAACTCCACATTCTCAGGCAACTTCAGCGCCACAGCCGTTTTCAGATAGCCCTCAATGCAAAGGCTCTAGACGCAAATATTGGTGTGAGAGCTAATTCAATCAAGGAAACACTGCATGTTGGTGAAGGGCATATTGAAGAGGGATCAGCCGAGTGGTTCTTGTGGGAGAACAACTCCATTTGGCTCACTAACTTCACACACCATCAGGCTTCCAAGCAGCTCTCAAGGAAACTCAGTTTTCACACTCTATGCTTAGTGCCTTTTGAGTGCCTAGGACTGAAATTAAGCTGGAAGACCATCCCACACAAACGAATGCTCCACATGCGGGTTTCACATGCCACCAACTCCACATTCACAGGCAACTTCAGCGCCACAGCCGTTTTCAGATAGCCCTCAATGCAAAGGCTCTAGACGCAAATATTGGTGTGAGAGCTAATTCAATCAAGGAAACACTGCATGTTGGTGAAGGGCATATTGAAGAAGGATCAGCCGAGTGGTTCTTGTGATAGAACAACTCCATTTGACTCACTAACTTCACACACCATCAGGCTTCCAAGCAGCTCTCAAGGAAACTCAGTTTGCACACTCTATGCTTAGTGCCCTTTGAGTGCATTATCTAGGAATGAACCTGGTAGAGCATCCCACACAAACGAATGCTCCACATGCGGGTTTCACATGCCACCAACTCCACATTCTCAGGCAACTTCAGCGCCACAGCCGTTTTCAGATAGCCCTCAATGCAAAGGCTCTAGACGCAAATATTGGTGTGAGAGCTAATTCAATCAAGGAAACACTGCATGTTGGTGAAGGGCATATTGAAGAAGGATCAGCCGAGTGGTTCTTGTGGGAGAACAACTCCATTTGGCTCACTAACTTCACACACCATCAGGCTTCCAAGCAGCTCTCAAGGAAACTCAGTTTTCACACTCTATGCTTAGTGCTTTTTGAGTGCCTAGGACTGAAATTAAGCTGGAAGACCATTCCACACAAACGAATGCTCCATCTGCGGGTTTCACATGCCACCAACTCCACATTCACAGGCAACTTCAGCGCCACAGCCGTTTTCAGATAGCCCTCAATGCAAAGGCTCTAGACGCAAATATTGGTGTGAGAGCTAATTCAATCAAGGAAACACTGCATGTTGGTGAAGGGCATATTGAAGAAGGATCAGCCGAGTGGTTCTTGTGATAGAACAACTCCATTTGACTCACTAACTTCACACACCATCAGGCTTCCAAGCAGCTCTCAAGGAAACTCAGTTTGCACACTCTATGCTTAGTGCCCTTTGAGTGCATTATCTAGGAATGAACCTGGTAGAGCATCCGACACAAACGAATGCTCCACATGCGGGTTTCACATGCCACCAACTCCACATTCTCAGGCAACTTCAGCGCCACAGCCGTTTTCAGATAGCCATCAAAGGAAAAGGCTCTAGACGCAAATATTGGTGTGAGAGCTAATTCAATCAAGGAAACACTGCATGTTGGTGAAGGGCATATTGAAGAAGGATCAGCCGAGTGGTTCTTGTGGGAGAACAAGTCCATTTGGCTCACTAACTTCACACACCATCAGGCTTCCAAGCAGCTCTCAAGGAAACTCAGTTTTCACACTCCATGCTTAGTGCCCTTTGAGTGCATTATCTAGGAATGAACCTGGTAGAGCATCCCACACAAACGAATGCTCCACATGCGGGTTTCACATGCCACCAACTCCACATTCACAGGCAACTTCAGCGCCACAGCCGTTTTCAGATAGCCCTCAATGCAAAGGCTCTAGACGCAAATATTGGTGTGAGAGCTAATTCAATCAAGGAAACACTGCATGTTGGTGAAGGGCATATTGAAGAAGGATCAGCCGAGTGGTTCTTGTGGGAGAACAACTCCATTTGGCTCACTAACTTCACACACCATCAGGCTTCCAAGCAGCTCTCAAGGAAACTCAGTTTTCACACTCTATGCTTAGTGCCCTTTGAGTGCATTATCTAGGAATGAAACTGGTACAGCATCCCACACAAACGAATGCTCCACATGCGGGTTTCACATGCCACCAACTCCACATTCTCAGGCAACTTCAGCGGGACAGCCGTTTTCAGATAGCCCTCAATGCAAAGGCTCTAGACGCAAATATTGGTGTGAGAGCTAATTCAATCAAGGAAACACTGCATGTTGGTGAAGGGCATATTGAAGAAGGATCAGCCGAGTGGTTCTTGTGGGAGAACAACTCCATTTGGCTCACTAACTTCACACACCATCAGGCTTCCAAGCAGCTCTCAAGGAAACTCAGTTTTCACACTCTATGCTTAGTGCCCTTTGAGTGCCTAGGACTGAAATTAAGCTGGTAGACCATCCCACACAAACGAATGCTCCACATGCGGGTTTCACATGCCACCAACTCCACATTCTCAGGCAACTTCAGCGCCACAGCCGTTTTCAGATAGCCCTCAATGCAAAGGCTCTAGACGCAAATATTGGTGTGAGAGCTAATTCAATCAAGGAAACACTGCATGTTGGTGAAGGGCATATTGAAGAAGGATCAACCGAGTGGTTCTTGTGGGAGAACAACTCCATTTGGCTCACTAACTTCACACACCATCAGGCTTCCAAGCAGCTCTCAAGGAAACTCAGTTTTCACACTCTATGCTTAGTGCCTTTTGAGTGCATTATCTAGGAATGATCCTGGTAGAGCATCCCACACAAACGAATGCTCCACATGCGGGTTTCACATGCCACCAACTCCACATTCTCAGGCAACTTCAGCGGGACAGCCGTTTTCAGATAGCCCTCAATGCAAAGGCTCTAGACGCAAATATTGGTGTGAGAGCTAATTCAATCAAGGAAACACTGCATGTTGGTGAAGGGCATATTGAAGAAGGATCAGCCGAGTGGTTCTTGTGGGAGAACAACTCCATTTGGCTCACTAACTTCACACACCATCAGGCTTCCAAGCAGCTCTCAAGGAAACTCAGTTTTCACACTCTATGCTTAGTGCCCTTTGAGTGCATTATCTAGGAATGAACCTGGTAGAGCATCCCACACAAACGAATGCTCCACATGCGGGTTTCACATGCCACCAACTCCACATTCACAGGCAACTTCAGCGCCACAGCCGTTTTCAGATAGCCCTCAATGCAAAGGCTCTAGACGCAAATATTGGTGTGAGAGCTAATTCAATCAAGGAAACACTGCATGTTGGTGAAGGGCATATTGAAGAAGGATCAGCCGAGTGGTTCTTGTGGGAGAACAACTCCATTTGGCTCACTAACTTCACACACCATCATTCTTCCAAGCAGCTCTCAAGGAAACTCAGTTTTCACACTCTAGGCTTAGTGCCTTTTGAGTACCTAGGACTGAAATGAAGGCTGGTGAGCATCCCACACAAACGAATGCTCCACATGCGGGTTTCACATTCCACCAACTCCACATTCACAGGCAACTTCAGCGCCACAGCCGTTTTCAGATAGCCCTCAATGCAAAGGCTCTAGACGCAAATATTGGTGTGAGAGCTAATTCAATCAAGGAAACACTGCATGTTGGTGAAGGGCATATTGAAGAAGGATCAGCCGAGTGGTTCTTGTGGGAGAACAACTCCATTTGGCTCACTAACTTCACACACCATCATTCTTCCAAGCAGCTCTCAAGGAAACTCAGTTTTCACACTCTAGGCTTAGTGCCTTTTGAGTACCTAGGACTGAAATGAAGGCTGGTGAGCATCCCACACAAACGAATGCTCCACATGCGGGTTTCACATGCCACCAACTCCACATTCACAGGCAACTTCAGCGCCACAGCCGTTTTCAGATAGCCCTCAATGCAAAGGCTCTAGACGCAAATATTGGTGTGAGAGCTAATTCAATCAAGGAAACACTGCATGTTGGTGAAGGGCATATTGAAGAAGGATCAGCCGAGTGATTCTTGTGGGAGAACAACTCCATTTGACTCACTAACTTCACACACCATCAGGCTTCCAAGCAGCTCTCAAGGAAACTCAGTTTTCACACTCTATGCTTAGTGCCCTTTGAGTGCATTATCTAAGAATGAACCTGGTAGAGCATCCCACACAAACGAATGCTCCACATGCGGGTTTCACATGCCACCAACTCCACATTCTCAGGCAACTTCAGCACCACAGCCGTTTTCAGATAGCCCTCAATGCAAAGGCTCTAGACGCAAATATTGGTGTGAGAGCTAATTCAATCTAGGAAACACTGCATGTTGGTGAAGGGCATATTGAAGAAGCATCAGCCGAGTGGTTCTTGTGGGAGAACAACTCCATTTGGCTCACTAACTTCACACACCATCATTCTTCCAAGCAGCTCTCAAGGAAACTCAGTTTTCACACTCTATGCTTAGTGCCCTTTGAGTGCATTATCTAGGAATGAACCTGGTAGAGCATCCCACACAAACGAATGCTCCACATGCGGGTTTCACATGCCACCAACTCCACATTCTCAGGCAACTTCAGCGCCACAGCCGTTTTCAGATAGCCCTCAATGCAAAGGCTCTAGACGCAAATATTGGTGTGAGAGCTAATTCAATCAAGGAAACACTGCATGTTGGTGAAGGGCATATTGAAGAAGGATCAGCCGAGTGGTTCTTGTGGGAGAACAACTCCATTTGGCTCACTAACTTCACACACCATCAGGCTTCCAAGCAGCTCTCAAGGAAACTCAGTTTTCACACTCTATGCTTAGTGCCCTTTGAGTGCATTATCTAGGAATGAACCTGGTAGAGCATCCCACACAAACGAATGCTCCACATGCGGGTTTCACATGCCACCAACTCCACATTCTCAGGCAACTTCAGCGCCACAGCCGTTTTCAGATAGCCCTCAATGCAAAGGCTCTAGACGCAAATATTGGTGTGAGAGCTAATTCAATCAAGGAAACACTGCATGTTGGTGAAGGGCATATTGAAGAAGGATCAGCCGAGTGGTTCTTGTGGGAGAACAACTCCATTTGGCTCACTAACTTCACACACCATCAGGCTTCCAAGCAGCTCTCAAGGAAACTCAGTTTTCACACTCTATGCTTAGTGCCCTTTGAGTGCATTATCGAGGAATGAACCTGGTAGAGCATCCCACACAAACGAATGCTCCACATGCGGGTTTCACATGCCACCAACTCCACATTCACAGGCAACTTCAGCGCCACAGCCGTTTTCAGATAGCCCTCAATGCAAAGGCTCTAGACGCAAATATTGGTGTGAGAGCTAATTCAATCAAGGAAACACTGCATGTTGGTGAAGGGCATATTGAAGAAGGATCAGCCGAGTGGTTCTTGTGGGAGAACAACTCCATTTGGCTCACTAACTTCACACACCATCAGGCTTCCAAGCAGCTCTCAAGGAAACTCAGTTTTCACACTCTATGCTTAGTGCCCTTTGAGTGCATTATCTAGGAATGAACCTGGTAGAGCATCCACACAAACGAATGCTCCACATGCGGGTTTCACATGCCACCAACTCCACATTCTCAGGCAACTTCAGCGCCACAGCCGTTTTCAGATAGCCCTCAATGCAAAGGCTCTAGACGCAAATATTGGTGTGAGAGCTAATTCAATCAAGGAAACACTGCATGTTGGTGAAGGGCATATTGAAGAAGGATCAGCCGAGTGATTCTTGTGGGAGAACAACTCCATTTGACTCACTAACTTCACACACCATCAGGCTTCAAGCAGCTCTCAAGGAAACTCAGTTTTCACACTCTATGCTTAGTGCCCTTTGAGTGCATTATAGAGGAATGATCCTGGTAGAGCATCCCACACAAAAGAATGCTCCACATGCGGGTTTCACATGCCACCAACTCCACATTCACAGGCAACTTCAGCGCCACAGCCGTTTTCAGATAGCCCTCAATGCAAAGGCTCTAGACGCAAATATTGGTGTGAGAGCTAATTCAATCAAGGAAACACTGCATGTTGGTGAAGGGCATATTGAAGAAGGATCAGCCGAGTGGTTCTTGTGGGAGAACAACTCCATTTGGCTCACTAACTTCACACACCATCAGGCTTCCAAGCAGCTCTCAAGGAAACTCAGTTTTCACACTCTATGCTTAGTGCCCTTTGTTGAGTGCATTATCTAGGAATGAACCTGGTAGAGCATCCCACACAAACGAATGCTCCACATGCGGGTTTCACATGCCACCAACTCCACATTCTCAGGCAACTTCAGCGCCACAGCCATTTTCAGATAGCCCTCAATGCAAAGGCTATAGACGCAAATATTGGTGTGAGAGCTAATTCAATCAAGGAAACACTGCATGTTGGTGAAGGGCATATTGAAGAAGGATCAGCCGAGTGGTTCTTGTGGGAGAACAACTCCATTTGGCTCACTAACTTCACACACCATCAGGCTTCCAAGCAGATCTCAAGGAAACTCAGTTTTCACTCTCTATGCTTAGTGCCCTTTGAGTGCATTATCTAGGAATGAACCTGGTAGAGCATCCCACACAAACGAATGCTCCACATGCGGGTTTCACATGCCACCAACTCCACATTCTCAGGCAACTTCAGCGCCACAGCCGTTTTCAGATAGCCCTCAATGCAAAGGCTCTAGACGCAAATATTGGTGTGAGAGCTAATTCAACCAAGGAAACACTGCATGTTGGTGAAGGGCATATTGAAGAAGGATCAGCCGAGTGATTCTTGTGGGAGAACAACTCCATTTGACTCACTAACTTCACACACCATCAGGCTTCCAAGCAGCTCTCAAGGAAACTCAGTTTTCACACTCTATGTTTAGTGCCCTTTGAGTGCATTATCTAGGAATGAACCTGGTAGAACATCCCACACAAACGAATGCTCCACATGCGGGTTTCACATGCCACCAACTCCACATTCTCAGGCAACTTCAGCGCCACAGCCGTTTTCAGATAGCCCTCAATGCAAAGGCTCTAGACGCAAATATTGGTGTGAGAGCTAATTCAATCAAGGAAACACTGCATGTTGGTGAAGGGCATATTGAAGAAGCATCAGCCGAGTGGTTCTTGTGGGAGAACAACTCCATTTGGCTCACTAACTTCACACACCATCAGGCTTCCAAGCAGCTCTCAAGGAAACTCAGTTTTCACACTCTATGCTTAGTGCCTTTTGAGTGCCTAGGACTGAAATTAAGCTGGAAGACCATCCCACACAAACGAATGCTCCACATGCGGATTTCACATGCCACCAACTCCACATTCACAGGCTACTTCAGCGCCACAGCCGTTTTCAGATAGCCCTCAATGCAAAGGCTCTAGACGCAAATATTGGTGTGAGAGCTAATTCAATCAAGGAAACACTGCATGTTGGTGAAGGGCATATTGAAGAAGGATCAGCCGAGTGGTTCTTGTGGGAGAACAACAACATTTGACTCACTAACTTCACACACCATCAGGCTTCCAAGCAGCTCTCAAGGAAACTCAGGTTTCACACTCTATGCTTAGTGCCCTTTGAGTGCATTATCTAGGAATGAACCTGGTAGAGCATCCCACACAAACGAATGCTCCACATGCGGGTTTCACATGCCACCAACTCCACATTCTCAGGCAACTTCAGCGCCACAGCCGTTTTCAGATAGCCCTCAATGCAAAGGCTCTAGACGCAAATATTGGTGTGAGAGCTAATTCAATCAAGGAAACACTGCATGTTGGTGAAGGGCATATTGAAGAAGGATCAGCCGAGTGGTTCTTGTGGGAGAACAACTCCATTTGGCTCACTAACTTCACACACCATCAGGCTTCCAAGCAGCTCTCAAGGAAACTCAGTTCTCACACTCTATGCTTAGTGCCCTTTGAGTGCATTATCTAGGAATGAACCTGGTAGAGCATCCCACACAAACGAATGCTCCACATGCGGGTTTCACATGCCACCAACTCCACATTCTCAGGCAACTTCAGCGCCACAGCCGTTTTCAGATAGCCCTCAATGCAAAGGCTCTAGACGCAAATATTGGTGTGAGAGCTAATTCAATCAAGGAAACACTGCATGTTGGTGAAGGGCATATTGAAGAAGGATCAGCCGAGTGATTCTTGTGGGAGAACAACTCCATTTGACTCACTAACTTCACACACCATCAGGCTTCCAAGCAGCTCTCAAGGAAACTCAGTTTTCACACTCTATGCTTAGTGCCCTTTGAGTGCATTATCTAGGAATGAACCTGGTAGAACATCCCACACAAACGAATGCTCCACATGCGGGTTTCACATGCCACCAACTCCACATTCTCAGGCAACTTCAGCGCCACAGCCGTTTTCAGATAGCCCTCAATGCAAAGGCTCTAGACGCAAATATTGGTGTGAGAGCTAATTCAATCAAGGAAACACTGCATGTTGGTGAAGGGCATATTGAAGAAGCATCAGCCGAGTGGTTCTTGTGGGAGAACAACTCCATTTGGCTCACTAACTTCACACACCATCAGGCTTCCAAGCAGCTCTCAAGGAAACTCAGTTTTCACACTCTATGCTTAGTGCCTTTTGAGTGCCTAGGACTGAAATTAAGCTGGAAGACCATCCCACACAAACGAATGCTCCACATGCGGGTTTCACATGCCACCAACTCCACATTCACAGGCAACTTCAGCGCAACAGCCATTTTAAGATAGCCCTCAATGCAAAGGCTCTAGACGCAAATATTGGTGTGAGAGCTAATTCAATCAAGGAAACAGTGCATGTTGGTGAAGGGCATATTGAAGAAGGATCAGCCGAGTGGTTCTTGTGGGAGAACAACAACATTTGACTCACTAACTTCACACACCATCAGGCTTCCAAGCAGCTCTCAAGGAAACTCAGGTTTCACACTCTATGCTTAGTGCCCTTTGAGTGCATTATCTAGGAATGAACCTGGTAGAGCATCCCACACAAACGAATGCTCCACATGCGGGTTTCACATGCCACCAACTCCACATTCACAGGCAACTTCAGCGCCACAGCCGTTTTCAGATAGCCCTCAATGCAAAGGCTCTAGACGCAAATATTGGTGTGAGAGCTAATTCAATCAAGGAAACACTGCATGTTGGTGAAGGGCATATTGAAGAAGGATCAGCCGAGTGGTTCTTGTGGGAGAACAACTCCATTTGGCTCACTAACTTCACACACCATCAGGCTTCCAAGCAGCTCTCAAGGAAACTCAGTTTTCACACTCTATGCTTAGTGCCCTTTGTTGAGTGCATTATCTAGGAATGAACCTGGTAGAGCATCCCACACAAACGAATGCTCCACATGCGGGTTTCACATGCCACCAACTCCACATTCTCAGGCAACTTCAGCGCCACAGCCATTTTCAGATAGCCCTCAATGCAAAGGCTCTAGACGCAAATATTGGTGTGAGAGCTAATTCAATCAAGGAAACACTGCATGTTGGTGAAGGGCATATTGAAGAAGGATCAGCCGAGTGGTTCTTGTGGGAGAACAACTCCATTTGGCTCACTAACTTCACACACCATCAGGCTTCCAAGCAGATCTCAAGGAAACTCAGTTTTCACTCTCTATGCTTAGTGCCCTTTGAGTGCATTATCTAGGAATGAACCTGGTAGAGCATCCCACACAAACGAATGCTCCACATGCGGGTTTCACATGCCACCAACTCCACATTCTCAGGCAACTTCAGCGCCACAGCCATTTTCAGATAGCCCTCAATGCAAAGGCTCTAGACGCAAATATTGGTGTGAGAGCTAATTCAACCAAGGAAACACTGCATGTTGGTGAAGGGCATATTGAAGAAGGATCAGCCGAGTGATTCTTGTGGGAGAACAACTCCATTTGACTCACTAACTTCACACACCATCAGGCTTCCAAGCAGCTCTCAAGGAAACTCAGTTTTCACACTCTATGCTTAGTGCCCTTTGAGTGCATTATCTAGGAATGAACCTGGTAGAACATCCCACACAAACGAATGCTCCACATGCGGGTTTCACATGCCACCAACTCCACATTCTCAGGCAACTTCAGCGCCACAGCCGTTTTCAGATAGCCCTCAATGCAAAGGCTCTAGACGCAAATATTGGTGTGAGAATTAATTCAATCAAGGAAACACTGCATGTTGGTGAAGGGCATATTGAAGAAGCATCAGCCGAGTGGTTCTTGTGGGAGAACAACTCCATTTGGCTCACTAACTTCACACACCATCAGGCTTCCAAGCAGCTCTCAAGGAAACTCAGTTTTCACACTCTATGCTTAGTGCCCTTTGAGTGCATTATCTAGGAATGAACCTGGTAGAGCATCCCACACAAACGAATGCTCCACATGCGGGTTTCACATGCCACCAACTCCACATTCACAGGCAACTTCAGCGCCACAGCCGTTTTCAGATAGCCCTCAATGCGAAGGCTATAGACGCAAATATTGGTGTGAGAGCTAATTCAATCAAGGAAACACTGCATGTTGGTGAAGGGCATATTGAAGAAGGATCAGCCGAGTGGTTCTTGTGGGAGAACAACTCCATTTGGCTCACTAACTTCACACACCATCAGGCTTCCAAGCAGCTCTCAAGGAAACTCAGTTTTCACACTCTATGCTTAGTGCCTTTTGAGTGCCTAGGACTGAAATTAAGCTGGAAGACCATCCCACACAAACGAATGCTCCACATGCGGATTTCACATGCCACCAACTCCACATTCACAGGCAACTTCAGCGCAACAGCCATTTTAAGATAGCCCTCAATGCAAAGGCTCTAGACGCAAATATTGGTGTGAGAGCTAATTCAATCAAGGAAACAGTGCATGTTGGTGAAGGGCATATTGAAGAAGGATCAGCCGAGTGGTTCTTGTGGGAGAACAACAACATTTGACTCACTAACTTCACACACCATCAGGCTTCCAAGCAGCTCTCAAGGAAACTCAGGTTTCACACTCTATGCTTAGTGCCCTTTGAGTGCATTATCTAGGAATGAACCTGGTAGAGCATCCCACACAAACGAATGCTCCACATGCGGGTTTCACATGCCACCAACTCCACATTCACAGGCAACTTCAGCGCCACAGCCGTTTTCAGATAGCCCTCAATGCGAAGGGTCTAGACGCAAATATTGGTGTGAGAGCTAATTCAATCAAGGAAACACTGCATGTTGGTGAAGGACATATTGAAGAAGGATCAGCCGAGTGGTTCTTGTGGGAGAACAACTCCATTTGGCTCACTAACTTCACACACCATCAGGCTTCCAAGCAGCTCTCAAGGAAACTCAGTTTTCACACTCTATGCTTAGTGTCCTTTGAGTGCATTATCTAGGAATGAACCTGGTAGAGCATCCCACACAAACGAATGCTCCACATGCGAGTTTCACATGCCACCAACTCCACATTCTCAGGCAACTTCAGCGCCACTGCCGTTTTCAGATAGCCCTCAATGCAAAGGCTCTAGACGCAAATATTGGTTTGAAAACTAATTCAATCAAGGAAACACTGCATGTTGGTGAAGGGCATATTGAAGAAGGATCAGCCGAGTGGTTCTTGTGGGAGAACAACTCCATTTGGCTCACTAACTTCACACACCATCAGGCTTCCAAGCAGCTCTCAAGGAAACTCAGGTTTCACACTCTATGCTTAGTGCCCTTTGAGTGCATTATCTAGGACTGAACCTGGTAGAGCATCCCACACAAACGAATGCTCCACATGCGGGTTTCACATGCCACCAACTCCACATTCACAGGCAACTTCAGCGCCACAGCCGTTTTCAGATAGCCCTCAATGCAAAGGCTCTAGACGCAAATACTGGTGTGAGAGCTAATTCAATCAAGGAAACTCTGCATGTTGGTGAAGGGCATATTGAAGAAGGATCAGCCGAGTGGTTCTTGTGGAGAACAACTCCATTTGGCTCACTAACTTCACACACCATCAGGCTTCCAAGCAGCTCTCAAGGAAACTCAGTTTTCACACTCTATGCTTAGTGCCCTTTGAGTGCATTATCTAGGAATGAACCTGGTAGAGCATCCCACACAAACGAATGCTCCACATGCGGGTTTCACATGCCACCAACTCCACATTCTCAGGCAACTTCAGCGCCACAGCCATTTTCAGATAGCCCTCAAGGCAAAGGCTCTAGACGCAAATATTGGTGTGAGAGCTAATTCAATCAAGGAAACACTGCATGTTGGTGAAGGGCATATTGAAGAAGGATCAGCCGAGTGGTTCTTGTGGGAGAACAACTCCATTTGGCTCACTAACTTCACACACCATCAGGCTTCCAAGCAGCTCTCAAGGAAACTCAGTTTTCACACTCTATGCTTAGTGCCCTTTGAGTGCATTATCGAGGAATGAACCTGGTAGAGCATCCCACACAAACGAATGCTCCACATGCGGGTTTCACATGCCACCAACTCCACATTCTCAGGCAACTTCAGCGCCACAGCCATTTTCAGATAGCCCTCAATGCAAAGGCTCTAGACGCAAATATTGGTGTGAGAGCTAATTCAATCAAGGAAACACTGCATGTTGGTGAAGGGCATATTGAAGAAGGATCAGCCGAGTGGTTCTTGTGGGAGAACAACTCCATTTGGCTCACTAACTTCACACACCATCAGGCTTCCAAGCAGCTCTCAAGGAAACTCAGTTTTCACACTGTATGCTTAGTGCCCTTTGTTGAGTGCATTATCTAGGAATGAACCTGGTAGAGCATCCCACACAAACGAATGCTCCACATGCGGGTTTCACATGCCACCAACTCCACATTCTCAGGCAACTTCAGCGCCACAGCCATTTTCAGATAGCCCTCAATGCAAAGGCTCTAGACGCAAATATTGGTGTGAGAGCTAATTCAATCAAGGAAACACTGCATGTTGGTGAAGGGCATATTGAAGAAGGATCAGCCGAGTGGTTCTTGTGGGAGAACAACTCCATTTGGCTCACTAACTTCACACACCATCAGGCTTCCAAGCAGCTCTCAAGGAAACTCAGTTTGCACACTCTATGCTTAGTGCCCTTTGAGTGCATTATCTAGGAATGAACCTGGTAGAGCATCCCACATAAACGAATGCTCCACATGCGGGTTTCACATGCCACCAACTCCACATTCTCAGGCAACTTCAGCGCCACAGCCGTTTTCAGATAGCCCTCAATGCAAAGGCTCTAGACGCAAATATTGGTGTGAGAGCTAATTCAATCAAGGAAACACTGCATGTTGGTGAAGGGCATATTGAAGAAGGATCAGCTGAGTGGTTCTTGTGGGAGAACAACTCCATTTGGCTCACTAATTTCACACACCATCAGGCTTCCAAGCAGCTCTCAAGGAAACTCAGTTTTCACACTCCATGCTTAGTGCCCTTTGAGTGCATTATCGAGGAATGAACCTGGTAGAGCATCCCACACAAACGAATGCTCCACATGCGGGTTTCACATGCCACCAACTCCACATTCTCAGGCAACTTCAGCGCCACAGCCGTTTTCAGATAGCCCTCAATGCAAAGGCTCTAGACGCAAATATTGGTGTGAGAGCTAATTCAATCAAGGAAACACTGCATGTTGGTGAAGGGCATATTGAAGAAGGATCAGCCGAGTGGTTCTTGTGGGAGAACAACTCCATTTGGCTCACTAACTTCACACACCATCAGGCTTCCAAGCAGCTCTCAAGGAAACTCAGTTTTCACACTCTATGCTTAGTGCCTTTTGAGTGCCTAGGACTGAAATTAAGCTGGAAGACCATCCCACACAAACGAATGCTCCACATGCGGGTTTCACATGCCACCAACTCCACATTCACAGGCAACTTCAGCGCCACAGCCGTTTTCAGATAGCCCTCAATGCAAAGGCTCTAGACGCAAATATTGGTGTGAGAGCTAATTCAATCAAGGAAACACTGCATGTTGGTGAAGGGCATATTGAAGAAGGATGAGCCGAGTGGTTCTTGTGGGAGAACAACTCCATTTGACTCACTAACTTCACACACCATCAGGCTTCCAAACAGCTCTCAAGGAAACTCAGTTTGCACACTCTATGCTTAGTGCCCTTTGAGTGCATTATCTAAGAATGAACCTGGTAGAGCATCCCACACAAATGAATGCTCCACATGCGGGTTTCACATGCCACCAACTCCACATTCTCAGGCAACTTCAGCGCCACAGCCGTTTTCAGATAGCCCTCAATGCAAAGGCTCTAGACGCAAATATTGGTGTGAGAGCTAATTCAATCAAGGAAACACTGCATGTTGGTGAAGGGCATATTGAAGAAGGATCAGCCGAGTGGTTCTTGTGGGAGAACAACTCCATTTGGCTCACTAACTTCACACACCATCAGGCTTCCAAGCAGATCTCAAGGAAACTCAGTTTTCACACTCTATGCTTAGTGCCCTTTGAGTGCATTATCGAGGAATGAACCTGGTAGAGCATCCCACACAAACGAATGCTCCACATGCGGGTTTCACATGCCACCAACTCCACATTCTCAGGCAACTTCAGCGCCACAGCCGTTTTCAGATAGCCCTCAATGCAAAGGCTCTAGACGCAAATATTGGTGTGAGAGCTAATTCAATCAAGGAAACAGTGCATGTTGGTGAAGGGCATATTGAAGAAGGATCAGCCGAGTGGTTCTTGTGGGAGAACAACTCCATTTGACTCACTAACTTCACACACCATCAGGCTTCCAAGCAGCTCTCAAGGAAACTCAGGTTTCACACTCTATGCTTAGTGCCCTTTGAGTGCATTATCTAGGAATGAACCTGGTAGAGCATCCCACACAAACGAATGCTCCACATGCGGGTTTCACATGCCACCAACTCCACATTCACAGGCAACTTCAGCGCCACAGCCGTTTTCAGATAGCCCTCAATGCGAAGGGTCTAGACGCAAATATTGGTGTGAGAGCTAATTCAATCAAGGAAACACTGCATGTTGGTGAAGGACATATTGAAGAAGGATCAGCCGAGTGGTTCGTGTGGGAGAACAACTCCATTTGGCTCACTAACTTCACACACCATCAGGCTTCCAAGCAGCTCTCAAGGAAACTCAGTTTTCACACTCTATGCTTAGTGTCCTTTGAGTGCATTATCTAGGAATGAACCTGGTAGAGCATCCCACACAAACGAATGCTCCACATGCGAGTTTCACATGCCACCAACTCCACATTCTCAGGCAACTTCAGCGCCACTGCCGTTTTCAGATAGCCCTCAATGCAAAGGCTCTAGACGCAAATATTGGTTTGAGAACTAATTCAATCAAGGAAACACTGCATGTTGGTGAAGGGCATATTGAAGAAGGATCAGCCGAGTGGTTCTTGTGGGAGAACAACTCCATTTGGCTCACTAACTTCACACACCATCAGGCTTCCAAGCAGCTCTCAAGGAAACTCAGGTTTCACACTCTATGCTTAGTGCCCTTTGAGTGCATTATCTAGGACTGAACCTGGTAGAGCATCCCACACAAACGAATGCTCCACATGCGGGTTTCACATGCCACCAACTCCACATTCACAGGCAACTTCAGCGCCACAGCCGTTTTCAGATAGCCCTCAATGCAAAGGCTCTAGACGCAAATACTGGTGTGAGAGCTAATTCAATCAAGGAAACTCTGCATGTTGGTGAAGGGCATATTGAAGAAGGATCAGCCGAGTGGTTCTTGTGGGAGAACAACTCCATTTGGCTCACTAACTTCACACACCATCAGGCTTCCAAGCAGCTCTCAAGGAAACTCAGTTTTCACACTCTATGCTTAGTGCCCTTTGAGTGCATTATCTAGGAATGAACTGGTAGAGCATCCCACACAAACGAATGCTCCACATGCGGGTTTCACATGCCACCAACTCCACATTCTCAGGCAACTTCAGCGCCACAGCCATTTTCAGATAGCCCTCAAGGCAAAGGCTCTAGACGCAAATATTGGTGTGAGAGCTAATTCAATCAAGGAAACACTGCATGTTGGTGAAGGGCATATTGAAGAAGGATCAGCCGAGTGGTTCTTGTGGGAGAACAACTCCATTTGGCTCACTAACTTCACACACCATCAGGCTTCCAAGCAGCTCTCAAGGAAACTCAGTTTTCACACTCTATGCTTAGTGCCCTTTGAGTGCATTATCGAGGAATGAACCTGGTAGAGCATCCCACACAAACGAATGCTCCACATGCGGGTTTCACATGCCACCAACTCCACATTCTCAGGCAACTTCAGCGCCACAGCCATTTTCAGATAGCCCTCAATGCAAAGGCTCTAGACGCAAATATTGGTGTGAGAGCTAATTCAATCAAGGAAACACTGCATGTTGGTGAAGGGCATATTGAAGAAGGATCAGCCGAGTGGTTCTTGTGGGAGAACAACTCATTTGGCTCACTAACTTCACACACCATCAGGCTTCCAAGCAGCTCTCAAGGAAACTCAGTTTTCACACTCTATGCTTAGTGCCCTTTGTTGAGTGCATTATCTAGGAATGAACCTGGTAGAGCATCCCACACAAACGAATGCTCCACATGCGGGTTTCACATGCCACCAACTCCACATTCTCAGGCAACTTCAGCGCCACAGCCATTTTCAGATAGCCCTCAATGCAAAGGCTCTAGACGCAAATATTGGTGTGAGAGCTAATTCAATCAAGGAAACACTGCATGTTGGTGAAGGGCATATTGAAGAAGGATCAGCCGAGTGGTTCTTGTGGGAGAACAACTCCATTTGGCTCACTAACTTCACACACCATCAGGCTTCCAAGCAGCTCTCAAGGAAACTCAGTTTGCACACTCTATGCTTAGTGCCCTTTGAGTGCATTATCTAGGAATGAACCTGGTAGAGCATCCCACACAAACGAATGCTCCACATGCGGGTTTCACATGCCACCAACTCCACATTCTCAGGCAACTTCAGCGCCACAGCCGTTTTCAGATAGCCCTCAATGCAAAGGCTCTAGACGCAAATATTGGTGTGAGAGCTAATTCAATCAAGGAAACACTGCATGTTGGTGAAGGGCATATTGAAGAAGGATCAGCTGAGTGGTTCTTGTGGGAGAACAACTCCATTTGGCTCACTAATTTCACACACCATCAGGCTTCCAAGCAGCTCTCAAGGAAACTCAGTTTTCACACTCCATGCTTAGTGCCCTTTGAGTGCATTATCGAGGAATGAACCTGGTAGAGCATCCCACACAAACGAATGCTCCACATGCGGGTTTCACATGCCACCAACTCCACATTCTCAGGCAACTTCAGCGCCACAGCCGTTTTCAGATAGCCCTCAATGCAAAGGCTCTAGACGCAAATATTGGTGTGAGAGCTAATTCAATCAAGGAAACACTGCATGTTGGTGAAGGGCATATTGAAGAAGGATCAGCCGAGTGGTTCTTGTGGGAGAACAACTCCATTTGGCTCACTAACTTCACACACCATCAGGCTTCCAAGCAGCTCTCAAGGAAACTCAGTTTTCACACTCTATGCTTAGTGCCCTTTGTTGAGTGCATTATCTAGGAATGAACCTGGTAGAGCATCCCACACAAACGAATGCTCCACATGCGGGTTTCACATGCCACCAACTCCACATTCTCAGGCAACTTCAGCGCCACAGCCATTTTCAGATAGCCCTCAATGCAAAGGCTCTAGACGCAAATATTGGTGTGAGAGCTAATTCAATCAAGGAAACACTGCATGTTGGTGAAGGGCATATTGAAGAAGGATCAGCCGAGTGGTTCTTGTGGGAGAACAACTCCATTTGGCTCACTAACTTCACACACCATCAGGCTTCCAAGCAGATCTCAAGGAAACTCAGTTTTCACTCTCTATGCTTAGTGCCCTTTGAGTGCATTATCTAGGAATGAACCTGGTAGAGCATCCCACACAAACGAATGCTCCACATGCGGGTTTCACATGCCACCAACTCCACATTCTCAGGCAACTTCAGCGCCACAGCCGTTTTCAGATAGCCCTCAATGCAAAGGCTCTAGACGCAAATATTGGTGTGAGAGCTAATTCAATCAAGGAAACACTGCATGTTGGTGAAGGGCATATTGAAGAAGCATCAGCCGAGTGGTTCTTGTGGGAGAACAACTCCATTTGGCTCACTAACTTCACACACCATCAGGCTTCCAAGCAGCTCTCAAGGAAACTCAGTTTTCACACTCTATGCTTAGTGCCCTTTGAGTGCATTATCTAGGAATGAACCTGGTAGAGCATCCCACACAAACGAATGCTCCACATGCGGGTTTCACATGCCACCAACTCCACATTGACAGGCAACTTCAGCGCCACAGCCGTTTTCAGATAGCCCTCAATGCGAAGGCTATAGACGCAAATATTGGTGTGAGAGCTAATTCAATCAAGGAAACACTGCATGTTGGTGAAGGGCATATTGAAGAAGGATCAGCCGAGTGGTTCTTGTGGGAGAACAACTCCATTTGGCTCACTAACTTCACACACCATCAGGCTTCCAAGCAGCTCTCAAGGAAACTCAGTTTGCACACTCTATGCTTAGTGCCTTTTGAGTGCCTAGGACTGAAATTAAGCTGGAAGACCATCCCACACAAACGAATGCTCCACATGCGGATTTCACATGCCACCAACTCCACATTCACAGGCAACTTCAGCGCAACAGCCATTTTAAGATAGCCCTCAATGCAAAGGCTCTAGACGCAAATATTGGTGTGAGAGCTAATTCAATCAAGGAAACAGTGCATGTTGGTGAAGGGCATATTGAAGAAGGATCAGCCGAGTGGTTCTTGTGGGAGAACAACAACATTTGACTCACTAACTTCACACACCATCATTCTTCCAAGCAGCTCTCAAGGAAACTCAGGTTTCACACTCTATGCTTAGTGCCCTTTGAGTGCATTATCTAGGAATGAACCTGGTAGAGCATCCCACACAAACGAATGCTCCACATGCGGGTTTCACATGCCACCAACTCCACATTCACAGGCAACTTCAGCGCCACAGCCGTTTTCAGATAGCCCTCAATGCGAAGGGGTCTAGACGCAAATATTGGTGTGAGAGCTAATTCAATCAAGGAAACACTGCATGTTGGTGAAGGACATATTGAAGAAGGATCAGCCGAGTGGTTCTTGTGGGAGAACAACTCCATTTGGCTCACTAACTTCACACACCATCAGGCTTCCAAGCAGCTCTCAAGGAAACTCAGTTTTCACACTCTATGCTTAGTGTCCTTTGAGTGCATTATCTAGGAATGAACCTGGTAGAGCATCCCACACAAACGAATGCTCCACATGCGAGTTTCACATGCCACCAACTCCACATTCTCAGGCAACTTCAGCGCCACTGCCGTTTTCAGATAGCCCTCAATGCAAAGGCTCTAGACGCAAATATTGGTTTGAGAACTAATTCAATCAAGGAAACACTGCATGTTGGTGAAGGGCATATTGAAGAAGGATCAGCCGAGTGGTTCTTGTGGGAGAACAACTCCATTTGGCTCACTAACTTCACACACCATCAGGCTTCCAAGCAGCTCTCAAGGAAACTCAGGTTTCACACTCTATGCTTAGTGCCCTTTGAGTGCATTATCTAGGACTGAACCTGGTAGAGCATCCCACACAAACGAATGCTCCACATGCGGGTTTCACATGCCACCAACTCCACATTCACAGGCAACTTCAGCGCCACAGCCGTTTTCAGATAGCCCTCAATGCAAAGGCTCTAGACGCAAATACTGGTGTGAGAGCTAATTCAATCAAGGAAACTCTGCATGTTGGTGAAGGGCATATTGAAGAAGGATCAGCCGAGTGGTTCTTGTGGGAGAACAACTCCATTTGGCTCACTAACTTCACACACCATCAGGCTTCCAAGCAGCTCTCAAGGAAACTCAGTTTTCACACTCTATGCTTAGTGCCCTTTGAGTGCATTATCTAGGAATGAACCTGGTAGAGCATCCCACACAAACGAATGCTCCACATGCGGGTTTCACATGCCACCAACTCCACATTCTCAGGCAACTTCAGCGCCACAGCCATTTTCAGATAGCCCTCAAGGCAAAGGCTCTAGACGCAAATATTGGTGTGAGAGCTAATTCAATCAAGGAAACACTGCATGTTGGTGAAGGGCATATTGAAGAAGGATCAGCCGAGTGGTTCTTGTGGGAGAACAACTCCATTTGGCTCACTAACTTCACACACCATCAGGCTTCCAAGCAGCTCTCAAGGAAACTCAGTTTTCACACTCTATGCTTAGTGCCCTTTGAGTGCATTATCGAGGAATGAACCTGGTAGAGCATCCCACACAAACGAATGCTCCACATGCGGGTTTCACATGCCACCAACTCCACATTCTCAGGCAACTTCAGCGCCACAGCCATTTTCAGATAGCCCTCAATGCAAAGGCTCTAGACGCAAATATTGGTGTGAGAGCTAATTCAATCAAGGAAACACTGCATGTTGGTGAAGGGCATATTGAAGAAGGATCAGCCGAGTGGTTCTTGTGGGAGAACAACTCCATTTGGCTCACTAACTTCACACACCATCAGGCTTCCAAGCAGCTCTCAAGGAAACTCAGTTTTCACACTCTATGCTTAGTGCCCTTTGTTGAGTGCATTATCTAGGAATGAACCTGGTAGAGCATCCCACACAAACGAATGCTCCACATGCGGGTTTCACATGCCACCAACTCCACATTCACAGGCAACTTCAGCGCCACAGCCATTTTCAGATAGCCCTCAATGCAAAGGCTCTAGACGCAAATATTGGTGTGAGAGCTAATTCAATCAAGGAAACACTGCATGTTGGTGAAGGGCATATTGAAGAAGGATCAGCCGAGTGGTTCTTGTGGGAGAACAACTCCATTTGGCTCACTAACTTCACACACCATCAGGCTTCCAAGCAGCTCTCAAGGAAACTCAGTTTGCACACTCTATGCTTAGTGCCCTTTGAGTGCATTATCTAGGAATGAACCTGGTAGAGCATCCCACACAAACGAATGCTCCACATGCGGGTTTCACATGCCACCAACTCCACATTCTCAGGCAACTTCAGCGCCACAGCCGTTTTCAGATAGCCCTCAATGCAAAGGCTCTAGACGCAAATATTGGTGTGAGAGCTAATTCAATCAAGGAAACACTGCATGTTGGTGAAGGGCATATTGAAGAAGGATCAGCCGAGTGGTTCTTGTGGGAGAACAACTCCATTTGGCTCACTAACTTCACACACCATCAGGCTTCCAAGCAGCTCTCAAGGAAACTCAGTTTTCACACTCTATGCTTAGTGCCTTTTGAGTGCCTAGGACTGAAATTAAGCTGGAAGACCATCCCACACAAACGAATGCTCCACATGCGGGTTTCACATGCCACCAACTCCACATTCACAGGCAACTTCAGCGCCACAGCCGTTTTCAGATAGCCCTCAATGCAAAGGCTCTAGACGCAAATATTGGTGTGAGAGCTAATTCAATCAAGGAAACACTGCATGTTGGTGAAGGGCATATTGAAGAAGGATGAGCCGAGTGGTTCTTGTGGGAGAACAACTCCATTTGACTCACTAACTTCACACACCATCAGGCTTCCAAGCAGCTCTCAAGGAAACTCAGTTTTCACACTCTATGCTTAGTGCCCA
>NW_026697029.1:0-28667 GCF_030435755.1 Ochotona princeps | reverse complement strand
TGTGAAAACTGAGTTTCCTTGAGAGCTGCTTGGAAGCCTGATGGTGTGTGAAGTTAGAGAGCCAAATGGAGTTGTTCTCCCACAAGAACCACTCGGCTGATCCTTCTTCAATATGCCCTTCACCAACATGCAGTGTTTCCTGGATTGAATTAGCTCTCACACCAATACTTGCGTCTAGAGCCTTTGCATTGAGGGCTATCTGAAAACGGCTGTGGCGCTGAAGTTGCCTGTGAATGTGGAGTTGTGGCATGTGAAACCGCATGTGGAGCATTCGTTTGTGTGGGATGCTCTACCAGGCTAATTCCTAGATAATGCACTCAAAGAGCACTAAGCATAGAGTGTGAAAACTGAGTTCACCTGAGAGCTGCTTGGAAGCCTGATGGTGTGTGAAGTTAGTGATCCAAATGGAGTTGTTCTCCCACAAAAACCACTCGGCTGATTCTTCTTCAATATGCCCTTCACCAACATGCAGTGTTTCCTTGATTGAATTAGCTCTCACAGCAATATTTGCGTCTAGAGCCTTTGCATTGAGGGCTATCTGAAACGGCTGTGGCGCTGAAGTTGCCTGTGAATGTGGAGTTGGTGGCATGTGAAACCCGCATGTGGAGCATTCGTTTGTGTGAGATGCTCACCAAGATTCATTTCAGTCCTTGGCACTCAAAGGGCACTAAGCATAGAGTGTGAAAACTGAGTTTCCTTGAGAGCTGCTTGGAAGCCTGATGGTGTGTGAAGTTAGTGAGCCAAATGGAGTTGTTCTCCCACAAGAACCACTCGGCTGATTCTTCTTCAATATGCCCTTCACCAACATGCAGTGTTCCCTTGATTGAATTAGCTCTCACACCAATATTTGCGTCTAGAGCCTTTGCATTGAGGGCTATCTGAAAACGGCTGTGGTGCTGAAGTTGCCTGTGAATGTGGAGTTGGTGGCATGTGAAACCTGCATGTGGAGCATTCGTTTGTGTGGGATGCTCACCAAGCTTCATTTCAGTCCTAGGCACTCAAAGGGCACTAAGCATAGACTGTGAAAACTGAGTTTCCTCGAGAGCTGCTTGGAAGCCTGATGGTGTGTGAAGTTAGTGAGCCAAATGGAGTTGTTCTCCCACAAGAACCACTCGGCTGATCCTTCTTCAATATGCCCTTCACCAACATGCAGTGTTTCCTTGATTGAATTAGCTCTCACACCAATATTTGCGTCTAGAGCCTTTGCATTGAGGGCTATCTGAAAACGGCTGTGGCGCTGAAGTTGCCTGTGAATGTGGAGTTGGTGGCATGTGAAACCCGCATGTGGAGCATTCGTTTGTGTGGGATGCTCTACCAGGTTCATTCTAGATAATGCACTGAAAGGGCACTAAGCATAGAGTGTGAAAACTGAGTTTCCTTGAGAGCTGCTTGGAAGCCTGATGGTGTGTGAAGTTAGTGAGCCAAATGGAGTTGTTCTCCCACAAGAACCACTCGGCTGATCCTTCTTCAATATGCCTTCACCAACATGCAGTGTTTCCTTGATTGAATTAGCTCTCACACCAATACTTGCGTCTAGAGCCTTTGCATTGAGGGCTATCTGAAACGGCTGTGGCGCTGAAGTTGCCTGTGAATGTGGAGTTGGTGGCATGTGAAACCCGCATGTGGAGCATTCGTTTGTGTGGGATGCTCTACCAGGCTAATTCCTAGATAATGCACTCAAAGAGCACTAAGCATAGAGTGTGAAAACTGAGTTGACCTGAGAGCTGCTTGGAAGCCTGATGGTGTGTGAAGTTAGTGATCCAAATGGAGTTGTTCTCCCACAAAAACCACTCGGCTGATTCTTCTTCAATATGCCCCTCACCAACATGCAGTGTTTCCTTGATTGAATTAGCTCTCACAGCAATATTTGCGTCTAGAGCCTTTGCATTGAGGGCTATCTGAAAACGGCTGTGGCACTGAAGTTGCCTGTGAATGTGGAGTTGGTGGCATGTGAAACCCGCATGTGGAGCATTCGTTTGTGTGGGATGCTCACCAAGATTCATTTCAGTCCTAGGCACTCAAAGGGCACTAAGCATAGAGTGTGAAAACTGAGTTTCCTTGAGAGCTGCTTGGAAGCCTGATGGTGTGTGAAGTTAGTGAGCCAAATGGAGTTGTTCTCCCACAAGAACCACTCGGCTGATGCTTCTTCAATATGCCCTTCACTAACATGCAGTGTTTCCTTGATTGAATTAGCTCTCACACCAATATTTGCGTCTAGAGCCTTTGCATTGAGGGCTATCTGAAAACGGCTGTGGCGCTGAAGTTGCCTGTGAATGTGGAGTTGGTGGCATGTGAAACCCGCATGTGGAGCATTCGTTTGTGTGGGATGCTCACCAAGCTTCATTTCAGTCCTAGGCACTCAAAGGGCACTAAGCATAGACTGTGAAAACTGAGTTCCTTGAGAGCTGCTTGGAAGCCTGATGGTGTGTGTGAGGTTAGTGAGCCAAATGGAGTTGTTCTCCCACAAGAACCATTTGGCTGATCCTTCTTCAATATGCCCTTCACCAACATGCAGTGTTTCCTTGATTGAATTAGCTCTCACACCAATATTTGCGTCTAGAGCCTTTGCATTGAGGGCTATCTGAAAACGGCTGTGGCGCTGAAGTTGCCTGTGAATGTGGAGTTGGTGGCATGTGAAACCCACATGTGCAGCATTCGTTTGTGTGGAATGCTCACCAAGCTTCAGTTCAGTCCTAGGCACTCAAAGGGCACTAAGCATAGAGTGTGAAAACTGAATTTCCCTGAGAGCTGCTTGGAAGCCTGATGGTGTGTGAAGTTAGTGAGCCAAATGGAGTTGTTCTCCCACAAGAACCACTCAGCTGATTCTTCTTCAATATGCCCTTCACCAACATGCAGTGTTTCCTTGATTGAATTAGCTCTCACACCAATATTTGCGTCTAGAGCCTTTGCATTGAGGGTTATCTGAAAACGGCTGTGGCGCTGAAGTTGCATGAGAATGTGGAGTTGGTGTCATGTGAAACCCGCATGTAGAGCATTCGTTTGTGTGGAATGTTCACCAAGCTTCCTTTCAGTGTTAGGCACTCAAAGGGCACTAAGCACAGAATGTGAAAACTGAGTTTCCTTGAGAGCTGCTTGGAAGCCTGATGGTGTGTGAAGTTAGTGAGCCAAATGGAGTTGTTCTCCCACAAGAACCACTCGGCTGATCATTCTTCAATATGCCCTTCACCAACATGCAGTGTTTCCTTGACTGAATTAGCTCTCACACCAATATTTGCATCTAGAGCCTTTGCATTGAGGGCTATCTGAAAACGGCTGTGGCGCTGAAGTTGCCTCTGGATGTGGAGTTGGTGGCATGTGAAACCCGCATGTGGAGCATTCGTTTGTGTGGAATGTTCTACCAGGTTCATTCCTAGATAATGCACTCAATGGGCACTAAGCACAGAGTATGAAAACTGAGTTTCCTTGAGAGCTGCTTGGAAGCCTGATGGTGTGTGAAGTTAGTGAGCCAAATGGAGTTGTTCTCCCACAAGAACCACTCGGCTGATTCTTCTTCAATATGCCCTTCACCAACATGCAGTGTTTCCTTGATTGAATTAGCTCTCACACCAATATTTGCCTCTAGAGCCTTTGCATTGAGGGCTATCTGAAAACGGCTGTGGCGCTGAAGTTGCCTGTGAATGTGGAGTTGGTGGCATGTGAAACCCGCATGTGGAGCATTCGTTTGTGTGGGATGCTCTACCAGGTTCATTCCTAGATAATGCAATCAAAGAGCACTAAGCATAGAGTGTGAAAACTGAGTTTCCTTGAGAGCTGCTTGGAAGCCTGATGGTGTGTGAAGTTAGTGTTCCAAATGGAGTTGTTCTCCCACAAGAACCACTCGGCTGATTCTTCTTCAATATGCCCTTCACCAACATGCAGTGTTTCCTTGATTGAATTAGCTCTCACACCAATATTTGCGTGTAGAGCCTTTGCATTGAGGGCTATCTGAAAACGGCTGTGGCGCTGAAGTTGCCTGTGAATGTGGAGTTGGTGGCATGTGAAACCCGCATGTGGAGCATTGGATTGTGCGGGATGCTCTACCAGGTTCATTCCTAGATAATGCAATCAAAGAGCACTAAGCATAGAGTGTGAAAACTGAGTTTCCTTGAGAGCTGCTTGGAAGCCTGATGGTGTGTGAAGTTAGAGAGCCAAATGGAGTTGTTCTCCCCACAAGAACCACTCGGCTGATCCTTCTTCAATATGCCCTTCACCAACATGCAGTGTTTCCTGATTGAATTAGCTCTCACACCAATACTTGCGTCTAGAGCCTTTGCATTGAGGGCTATCTGAAAACGGCTGTGGCGCTGAAGTTGCCTTGTGAATGTGGAGTTGGTGGCATGTGAAACCCGCATGTGGAGCATTCGTTTGTGTGGGATGCTCTACCAGGCTAATTCCTAGATAATGCACTCAAAGAGCACTAAGCATAGAGTGTGAAAACTGAGTTCACCTGAGAGCTGCTTGGAAGCCTGATGGTGTGTGAAGTTAGTGATCCAAATGGAGTTGTTCTCCCACAAAAACCACTCGGCTGATTCTTCTTCAATATGCCCTTCACCAACATGCAGTGTTTCCTTGATTGAATTAGCTCTCACAGCAATATTTGCGTCTAGAGCCTTTGCATTGAGGGCTATCTGAAAACGGCTGTGGCGCTGAAGTTGCCTGTGAATGTGGAGTTGGTGGCATGTGAAACCCGCATGTGGAGCATTCGTTTGTGTGGGATGCTCACCAAGATTCATTTCAGTCCTTGGCACTCAAAGGGCACTAAGCATAGAGTGTGAAAACTGAGTTTCCTTGAGAGCTGCTTGGAAGCCTGATGGTGTGTGAAGTTAGTGAGCCAAATGGAGTTGTTCTCCCACAAGAACCACTCGGCTGATTCTTCTTCAATATGCCCTTCACTAACATGCAGTGTTTCCTTGATTGAATTAGCTCTCACACCAATATTTGCGTCTAGAGCCTTTGCATTGAGGGCTATCTGAAAACGGCTGTGGCGCTGAAGTTGCCTGTGAATGTGGAGTTGGTGGCATGTGAAACCCGCATGTGGAGCATTCGTTTGTGTGGGATGCTCACCAAGCTTCATTTCAGTCCTAGGGACTCAAAGGGCACTAAGCATAGACTGTGAAAACTGAGTTTCCTTGAGAGCTGCTTGGAAGCCTGATGGTGTGTGAGGTTAGTGATCCAAATGGAGTTGTTCTCCCACAAGAACCATTTGGCTGATCCTTCTTCAATATGCCCTTCACCAACATGCAGTGTTTCCTTGATTGAATTAGCTCTCACACCAATATTTGCGTCTAGAGCCTTTGCATTGAGGGCTATCTGAAAACGGCTGTGGCGCTGAAGTTGCCTGTGAATGTGGAGTTGGTGGCATGTGAAACCCGCATGTGGAGCATTCGTTTGTGTGGGATGCTCTACCAGGTTCATTCCTAGATAATGCACTCAAAGAGCACTAAGCATAGAGTGTGAAAACTGAGTTTCCTTGAGAGCTGCTTGGAAGCCTGATGGTGTGTGAAGTTAGTGAGCCAAATGGAGTTGTTCTCCCACAAGAACCACTCGGCTGATTCTTCTTCAATATGCCCTTCACCAACATGCAGTGTTCCCTTGATTGAATTAGCTCTCACACCAATATTTGCGTCTAGAGCCTTTGCATTGAGGGCTATCTGAAAACGGCTGTGGTGCTGAAGTTGCCTGTGAATGTGGAGTTGGTGGCATGTGAAACCTGCATGTGGAGCATTCGTTTGTGTGGGATGCTCACCAAGCTTCATTTCAGTCCTAGGCACTCAAAGGGCACTAAGCATAGACTGTGAAAACTGAGTTTCCTCGAGAGCTGCTTGGAAGCCTGATGGTGTGTGAAGTTAGTGAGCCAAATGGAGTTGTTCTCCCACAAGAACCACTCGGCTGATCCTTCTTCAATATGCCCTTCACCAACATGCAGTGTTTCCTTGATTGAATTAGCTCTCACACCAATATTTGCGTCTAGAGCCTTTGCATTGAGGGCTATCTGAAAACGGCTGTGGCGCTGAAGTTGCCTGTGAATGTGGAGTTGGTGGCATGTGAAACCCGCATGTGGAGCATTCGTTTGTGTGGGATGCTCTACCAGGTTCATTCCTAGATAATGCACTGAAAGGGCACTAAGCATAGAGTGTGAAAACTGAGTTTCCTTGAGAGCTGCTTGGAAGCCTGATGGTGTGTGAAGTTAGTGAGCCAAATGGAGTTGTTCTCCCACAAGAACCACTCGGCTGATCCTTCTTCAATATGCCCTTCACCAACATGCAGTGTTTCCTTGATTGAATTAGCTCTCACACCAATACTTGCGTCTAGAGCCTTTGCATTGAGGGCTATCTGAAAACGGCTGTGGCGCTGAAGTTGCCTGTGAATGTGGAGTTGGTGGCATGTGAAACCCGCATGTGGAGCATTCGTTTGTGTGGGATGCTCTACCAGGCTAATTCCTAGATAATGCACTCAAAGAGCACTAAGCATAGAGTGTGAAAACTGAGTTGACCTGAGAGCTGCTTGGAAGCCTGATGGTGTGTGAAGTTAGTGATCCAAATGGAGTTGTTCTCCCACAAAAACCACTCGGCTGATTCTTCTTCAATATGCCCCTCACCAACATGCAGTGTTTCCTTGATTGAATTAGCTCTCACAGCAATATTTGCGTCTAGAGCCTTTGCATTGAGGGCTATCTGAAAACGGCTGTGGCACTGAAGTTGCCTGTGAATGTGGAGTTGGTGGCATGTGAAACCCGCATGTGGAGCATTCGTTTGTGTGGGATGCTCACCAAGATTCATTTCAGTCCTAGGCACTCAAAGGGCACTAAGCATAGAGTGTGAAAACTGAGTTTCCTTGAGAGCTGCTTGGAAGCCTGATGGTGTGTGAAGTTAGTGAGCCAAATGGAGTTGTTCTCCCACAAGAACCACTCGGCTGATGCTTCTTCAATATGCCCTTCACTAACATGCAGTGTTTCCTTGATTGAATTAGCTCTCACACCAATATTTGCGTCTAGAGCCTTTGCATTGAGGGCTATCTGAAAACGGCTGTGGCGCTGAAGTTGCCTGTGAATGTGGAGTTGGTGGCATGTGAAACCCGCATGTGGAGCATTCGTTTGTGTGGGATGCTCACCAAGCTTCATTTCAGTCCTAGGCACTCAAAGGGCACTAAGCATAGACTGTGAAAACTGAGTTTCCTTGAGAGCTGCTTGGAAGCCTGATGGTGTGTGAGGTTAGTGAGCCAAATGGAGTTGTTCTCCCACAAGAACCATTTGGCTGATCCTTCTTCAATATGCCCTTCACCAACATGCAGTGTTTCCTTGATTGAATTAGCTCTCACACCAATATTTGCGTCTAGAGCCTTTGCATTGAGGGCTATCTGAAAACGGCTGTGGCGCTGAAGTTGCCTGTGAATGTGGAGTTGGTGGCATGTGAAACCCGCATGTGGAGCATTCGTTTGTGTGGGATGCTCTACCAGGTTCATTCCTAGATAATGCACTCAAAGAGCACTAAGCATAGAGTGTGAAAACTGAGTTTCCTTGAGAGCTGCTTGGAAGCCTGATGGTGTGTGAAGTTAGTGAGCCAAATGGAGTTGTTCTCCCACAAGAACCACTCGGCTGATTCTTCTTCAATATGCCCTTCACCAACATGCAGTGTTCCCTTGATTGAATTAGCTCTCACACCAATATTTGCGTCTAGAGCCTTTGCATTGAGGGCTATCTGAAAACGGCTGTGGTGCTGAAGTTGCCTGTGAATGTGGAGTTGGTGGCATGTGAAACCTGCATGTGGAGCATTCGTTTGTGTGGGATGCTCACCAAGCTTCATTTCAGTCCTAGGCACTCAAAGGGCACTAAGCACAGAGTGTGAAAACTGAGTTTCCTTGAGAGCTGCTTGGAAGCCTGATGGTGTGTGAAGTTAGTGAGCCAAATGGAGTTGTTCTCCCACAAGAACCACTCGGCTGATCCTTCTTCAATATGCCCTTCACCAACATGCAGTGTTTCCTTGATTGAATTAGCTCTCACACCAATATTTGCGTCTAGAGCCTTTGCATTGAGGGCTATCTGAAAACGGCTGTGGCGCTGAAGTTGCCTGTGAATGTGGAGTTGGTGGCATGTGAAACCCGCATGTGGAGCATTCGTTTGTGTGGGATGCTCTACCAGGTTCATTCCTAGATAATGCACTCAAAGGGCACTAAGCATAGAGTGTGAAAACTGAGTTTCCTTGAGAGCTGCTTGGAAGCCTGTTGGTGTGTGAAGTTAGTGAGCCAAATGGAGTTGTTCTCCCACAAGAACCACTCGGCTGATTCTTCTTCAATATGCCCTTCACCAACATGCAGTGTTTCCTTGATTGAATTAGCTCTCACACCAATATTTGCGTCTAGAGCCTTTGCATTGAGGGCTATCTGAAAACGGCTGTGGCGTTGAAGTTGACTGTGAATGTGGAGTTGGTGGCATGTGAAACCCGCATGTGGAGCATTCGTTTGTGTGGGATGCTCTACCAGGCTAATTCCTAGATAATGCACTGAAAGGGCACTAAGCATAGAGTGTGAAAACTGAGTTTCCTTGAGGGCTGCTTGGAAGCCTGATGGTGTGTGAAGTTAGTGAGCCAAATGGAGTTGTTCTCCCACAAGAACCACTCGGCTGATTCTTCTTCAATATGCCCTTCACCAACATGCAGTGTTTCCTTGATTGAATTAGCTCTCACACCAATATTTGCGTCTAGAGCCTTTGCATTGAGGGCTATCTGAAAACGGCTGTGGCGCTGAAGTTGCCTGTGAATGTGGAGTTGGTGGCATGTGAAACCCGCATGTGGAGCATTCGTTTGTGTGGGATGCTCACCAAGATTCATTTCAGTCCTAGGCACTCAAAGGGCACTAAGCATAGAGTGTGAAAACTGAGTTTCCTTGAGAGCTGCTTGGAAGCCTGATGATGTGTGAAGTTATTGAGCCAAATGGAGTTGTTCTCCCACAAGAACCACTCGGCTGATTCTTCTTCAGTTTGCCCTTCACCAACATGCAGTGTTTCCTTGATTGAATTAGCTCTCATACCAATATTTGCGTCTAGAGCCTTTGCATTGAGGGCTATCTGAAAACGGCTGTGGCGCTGAAGTTGCCTGTGAATGTGGAGTTGGTGGCATGTGAAACCCGAATTTGGAGAATTCGTTTGTGTTGGATGCTCACCAAGCTTCATTTGAGTCCTAGGCACTCAAAGGGCACTAAGCATAGAGTGTGAAAACTGAGTTTCCTTGAGAGCTGCTTGGAAGCCTGATGGTGTGTGAAGTTAGTGAGCCAAATGGAGTTGTTCTCCCACAAGAACCACTCGGCTGATTCTTCTTCAATATGCCCTTCACCAACATGCAGTGTTTCCTTGATTGAATTAGCTCTCACACCAATATTTGCGTCTAGAGCCTTTGCATTGAGGGCTATCTGAAAACGGCTGTGGCGCTGAAGTTGCCTGTGAATGTGGAGTTGGTGGCATGTGAAACCCGCATGTGGAGCATTCGTTTGTGTGGGATGCTCTACCAGGTTCATTCCTAGATAATGCCCTCAAAGGGCACTAAGCATAGAGTGTGAAAACTGAGTTTCCTTGAGAGCTGCTTGGAAGCCTGATGGTGTGTGAAGTTAGTGAGCCAAATGGAGTTGTTCTCCCACAAGAACCACTCGGCTGATTCTTCTTCAGTATGCCCTTCACCAACATGCAGTGTTTCCTTGATTGAATTAGCTCTCATACCAATATTTGCGTCTAGAGCCTTTGCATTAAGGGCTATCTGAAAACGGCTGTGGCGCTGAAGTTGCCTGTGAATGTGGAGTTGGTGGCATGTGAAACCCGCATGTGGAGCATTCGTTTGTGTGGGATGCTCACCAAGCTTCATTTCTGTCCTAGGCACTCAAAGGGCACTAAGCATAGAGTGTGAAAACTGAGTTTCCTTGAGAGCTGCTTGGAAGCCTGATGGTGTGTGAAGTTAGTGAGCCAAATGGAGTTGTTCTCCCACAAGAACCACTCGGCTGATTCTTCTTCAATATGCCCTTCACCAACATGCAGTGTTTCCTTGATTGAATTAGCTCTCATACCAATATTTGCGTCTAGAGCCTTTGCATTGAGGGCTATCTGAAAACGGCTGTGGCGCTGAAGTTGCCTGTGAATGTGGAGTTGGTGGCATGTGAAACCCGCATGTGGAGCATTCGTTTGTGTGGGATGCTCACCAAGCTTCATTTCAGTCCTAGGTACTCAAAGGGCACTAAGCATAGAGTGTGAAAACTGAGTTTCCTTGAGAGCTGCTTGGAAGCCTGATGGTGTGTGAAGTTAGTGAGCCAAATGGAGTTGTGCTCCCACAAGAACCACTCTACTGATCCTTCTTCAATATGCCCTTCACCAACATGCATTGTTTCCTTGATTGAATTAGCTCTCACACCAATATTTGCGTCTAGAGCCTTTGCATTGAGGGCTATCTGAAAACGGCTGTGGCGCTGAAGTTGCCTGTGAATGTGGAGTTGGTGGCATGTGAAACCCGCATGTGGAGCATTCGTTTGTGTGGGATGCTCTACCAGGCTCATTCCTAGATAATGCACTGAAAGGGCACTAAGCATAGAGTGTGAAAACTGAGTTTCCTTGAGAGCTGCTTGGAAGCCTGATGGTGTGTGAAGTTAGTGAGCCAAATGGAGTTGTTCTCCCACAAGAACCACTCGGCTGATTCTTCTTCAATATGCCCTTCACCAACATGCAGTGTTTCCTTGATTGAATTAGCTCTCACACCAATATTTGCGTCTAGAGCCTTTGCATTGAGGGCTATCTGAAAACGGCTGTGGCGCTGAAGTTGCCTGTGAATGTGGAGTTGGTGGCATGTGAAACCCTCATGTGGAGCATTCGTTTGTGTTGGATGCTCACCAAGCTTCATTTGAGTCCTAGGCACTCAAAGGGCACTAAGCATAGAGTGTGAAACCTGAGTTTCCTTGAGAGCTGCTTGGAAGCCTGATGGTGTGTGAAGTTAGTGAGCCAAATGGAGTTGTTCTCCCACAAGAACCACTCGGCTGATCCTTCTTCAATATGCCCTTCACCAACATGCAGTGTTTCCTTGATTGAATTAGCTCTCACACCAATATTTGCGTCTAGAGCCTTTGCATTGAGGGCTATCTGAAAACGGCTGTGGCGCTGAAGTTGCCTGTGAATGTGGAGTTGTTGGCATGTGAAACCCGCATGTGGAGCATTCGTTTGTGTGGGATGCTCACCAAGCTTCATTTCAGTCCTAGGTACTCAAAGGGCACTAAGCATAGAGTGTGAAAACTGAGTTTCCTTGAGAGCTGCTTGGAAGCCTGATGGTGTGTGAGGTTAGTGAGCCAAATGGAGTTGTTCTCCCACAAGAACCACTCGGCTGATCCTTCTTCAATATGCCCTTCACCAACATGCATTGTTTCCTTGATTGAATTAGCTCTCACACCAATATTTGCGTCTAGAGCCTTTGCATTGAGGGCTATCTGAAAACGGCTGTGGCGCTGAAGTTGCCTGTGAATGTGGAGTTGGTGGCATGTGAAACCCGCATGTGGAGCATTCGTTAGTGTGGGATGCTCTACCAGGTTCATTCCTAGATAATGCACTCAAAGAGCACTGAGCATAGAGTGTGAAAACTGAGTTTCCTTGAGAGCTGCTTGGAAGCCTGATGGTGTGTGAAGTTAGTGAGCCAAATGGAGTTGTTCTCCCACAAGAACCACTCGGCTGATTCTTCTTCAATATGCCCTTCACCAACATGCAGTGTTTCCTTGATTGAATTAGCTCTCACACCAATATTTGCGTCTAGAGCCTTTGCATTGAGGGCTACCTGAAAACGGCTGTGGCGCTGAAGTTGCCTGTGAATGTGGAGTTGGTGGCATGTGAAACCCGCATGTGGAGCATTCGTTTGTGTGGGATGCTCTACCAGGTTCATTCCTAGATAATGCCCTCAAAGGGCACTAAGCATAGAGTGTGAAAACTGAGTTTACCTGAAATCTGCTTGGAAGCCTGATGGTGTGTGAAGTTAGTGAGCCAAATGGAGTTGTTCTCCCACAAGAACCACTCGGCTGATTCTTCTTCAGTATGCCCTTCACCAACATGCAGTGTTTCCTTGATTGAATTAGCTCTCATACCAATATTTGCGTCTAGAGCCTTTGCATTGAGGGCTATCTGAAAACGGCTGTGGCGCTGAAGTTGCCTGTGAATGTGGAGTTGGTGGCATGTGAAACCCGCATGTGGAGCATTCGTTTGTGTGGGATGCTCACCAAGCTTCATTTCAGTCCTAGGTACTCAAAGGGCACTAAGCATAGAGTGTGAAAACTGAGTTTCCTTGAGAGCTGCTTGGAAGCCTGATGGTGTGTGAGGTTAGTGAGCCAAATGGAGTTGTTCTCCCACAAGAACCACTCGGCTGATCCTTCTTCAATATGCCCTTCACCAACATGCATTGTTTCCTTGATTGAATTAGCTCTCACACCAATATTTGCGTCTAGAGCCTTTGCATTGAGGGCTATCTGAAAACGGCTGGGGCGCTGAAGTTGCCTGTGAATGTGGAGTTGGTGGCATGTGAAACCCGCATGTGGAGCATTCGTTTGTGTGGGATGCTCTACCAGGTTCATTCCTAGATAATGCCCTCAAAGGGCACTAAGCATAGAGTGTGAAAACTGAGTTTCCTTGAGAGCTGCTTGGAAGCCTGATGGTGTGTGAAGTTAGTGAACCAAATGGAGTTGTTCTCCCACAAGAACCACTCGGCTGATTCTTCTTCAGTATGCCCTTCACCAACATGCAGTGTTTCCTTGATTGAATTAGCTCTCATACCAATATTTGCGTCTAGAGCCTTTGCATTAAGGGCTATCTGAAAACGGCTGTGGCGCTGAAGTTGCCTGTGAATGTGGAGTTGGTGGCATGTTAAACCCGCATGTGGAGCATTCGTTTGTGTGGGATGCTCACCAAGCTTCATTTCAGTCCTAGGCACTCAAAGGGCACTAAGCATAGAGTGTGAAAACTGAGTTTCCTTGAGAGCTGCTTGGAAGCCTGATGGTGTGTGAAGTTAGTGAGCCAAATGGAGTTGTTCTCCCACAAGAACCACTCGGCTGATTCTTCTTCAATATGCCCTTCACCAACATGCAGTGTTTCCTTGATTGAATTAGCTCTCACACCAATATTTGCTTCTAGAGCCTTTGCATTGAGGGCTATCTGAAAACGGCTGTGGCGCTGAAGTTGCCTGTGAATGTGGAGTTGGTGGCATGTGAAACCCTCATGTGGAGCATTCGTTTGTGTTGGATGCTCACCAAGCTTCATTTGAGTCCTAGGCACTCAAAGGGCACTAAGCATAGAGTGTGAAACCTGAGTTTCCTTGAGAGCTTCTTGGAAGCCTGATGGTGTGTGAAGTTAGTGAGCCAAATGTAGTTGTTCTCCCACAAGAACCACTCGGCTGATCCTTCTTCAATATGCCCTTCACCAACATGCAGTGTTTCCTTGATTGAATTAGCTCTCACACCAATATTTGCGTCTAGAGCCTTTGCATTGAGGGCTATCTGAAAACGGCTGTGGCGCTGAAGTTGCCTGTGAATGTGGAGTTGGTGGCATGTGAAACCCGCATGTGGAGCATTCGTTAGTGTGGGATGCTCTGCCAGGTTCATTCCTAGATAATGCACTCAAAGAGCACTGAGCATAGAGTGTGAAAACTGAGTTTCCTTGAGAGCTGCTTGGAAGCCTGATGGTGTGTGAAGTTAGTGAGCCAAATGGAGTTGTTCTCCCACAAGAACCACTCGGCTGATTCTTCTTCAATATGCCCTTCACCAACATGCAGTGTTTCCTTGATTGAATTAGCTCTCACACCAATATTTGCGTCTAGAGCCTTTGCATTGAGGGCTATCTGAAAACGGCTGTGGCGCTGAAGTTGCCTGTGAATGTGGAGTTGGTGGCATGTGAAACCCGAATGTGGAGCATTCGTTTGTGTGGGATGCTCTACCAGGTTCATTCCTAGATAATGCCCTCAAAGGGCACTAATCATAGAGTGTGAAAACTGAGTTTACCTGAAAGCTGCTTGGATGCCTGATGGTGTGTGAAGTTAGTGAGCCAAATGGAGTTGTTCTCCCACAAGAACCACTCGGCTGATTCTTCTTCAGTATGCCCTTCACCAACATGCAGTGTTTCCTTGATGCCCTTCACCAACATGCAGTGTTTCCTTGATTGAATTAGCTCTCATACCAATATTTGCGTCTAGAGCCTTTGCATTAAGGGCTATCTGAAAACGGCTGTGGCGCTGAAGTTGCCTGTGAATGTGGAGTTGGTGGCATGTGAAACCCGCATGTGGAGCATTCGTTTGTGTGGGATGCTCACCAAGCTTCATTTCAGTCCTAGGCACTCAAAGGGCACTAAGCATAGAGTGTGAAAACTGAGTTTCCTTGAGAGCTGCTTGGAAGCCTGATGGTGTGTGAAGTTAGTGAGCCAAATGGAGTTGTTCTCCCACAAGAACCACTCGGCTGATTCTTCTTCAGTATGCCCTTCACCAACATGCAGTGTTTCCTTGATTGAATTAGCTCTCACACCAATATTTGCGTCTAGAGCCTTTGCATTGAGGGCTATCTGAAAACGGCTGTGGCGCTGAAGTTGCCTGTGAATGTGGAGTTGGTGGCATGTGAAACCCGCATGTGGAGCATTCGTTTGTGTGGGATGCTCTACCAGGCTCATTCCTAGATAATGCACTGAAAGGGCACTAAGCATAGAGTGTGAAAACTGAGTTTCCTTGAGAGCTGCTTGGAAGCCTGATGGTGTGTGAAGTTAGTGATCCAAATGGAGTTGTTCTCCCACAAGAACCACTCGGCTGATCCTTCTTCAATATGCCCTTCACCAACATGCAATGTTTCCTTGATTGAATTAGCTCTCACACCAATATTTGCGTCTAGAGCCTTTGCATTGAGGGCTATCTGAAAACGGCTGTGGCGCTGAAGTTGCCTGTGAATGTGGAGTTGGTGGCATGTGAAACCCGCATGTGGAGCATTGGTTTTTGTGGGATGCTCACCAAGCTTCATTTCTGTCCTAGGCACTCAAAGGGCACTAAGCATAGAGTGTGAAAACTGAGTTTCCTTGAGAGCTGCTTGGAAGCCTGATGGTGTGTGAAGTTAGTGAGCCAAATGGAGTTGTTCTCCCACAAGAACCACTCGGCTGATCCTTCTTCAATATGCCCTTCACCAACATGCAGTGTTTCCTTGATTGAATTAGCTCTCACACCAATATTTGCGTCTAGAGCCTTTGCATTGAGGGCTATCTGAAAACGACTGTGGCGCTGAAGTTGCCTGTGAATGTGGAGTTGGTGGCATGTGAAACCCGCATGTGGAGCATTCGTTTGTGTGGGATGCTCACCAAGCTTCATTTCAGTCCTAGGCACTCAAAGGGCACTAAGCGTAGAGTGTGAAAACTGAGTTTCCTTGAGAGCTGCTTGGAAGCCTGATGGTGTGTGAAGTTAGTGATCCAAATGGAGTTGTTCTCCCACAAGAACCACTCGGCTGATCCTTCTTCAGTATGCCCTTCATCAACATGCAGTGTTTCCTTGATTGAATTAGCTCTCACACCAATATTTGCGTCTAGAGCCTTTGCATTGAGGGCTATCTGAAAACGGCTGTGGCACTGAAGTTGCCTGAGAATGTGGAGTTGGTGGCATGTGAAACCCGCATGTGGAGCATTCGTTTGTGTGGGATGCTCTACCAGGTTCATTCCTAGATAATGCACTCAAAGGGCACTAAGCATAGAGTGTGAAACCTGAGTTTCCTTGAGAGCTGCTTGGAAGCCTGATGGTGTGTGAAGTTAGTGAGCCAAATGGAGTTGTTCTCCCACAAGAACCACTCGGCTGATCCTTCTTCAATATGCCCTTCACCAACATGCAGTGTTTCCTAGATTGAATTAGCTCTCACACCAATATTTGCGTGTAGAGCCTTTGCATTGAGGGCTATCTGAAAACGGCTGTGGCGCTGAAGTTGCCTGTGAATGTGGATTTGGTGGCATGTGAAACCCGCATGTGGAGCATTCGTTTGTGTGGGATGCTCTACCAGGTTCATTCCTAGATAATGCACTCAAAGAGCACTAAGCATAGAGTGTGAAAACTGAGTTTCCTTGAGAGCTGCTTGGAAGCCTGATGGTGTGTGAAGTTAGTGAGCCAAATGGAGTTGTTCTCCCACAAGAACCACTCGGCTGATTCTTCTTCAATATGCCCTTCACCAACATGCAGTGTTTCCTTGATTGAATTAGCTCTCACAACAATATTTGCGTCTAGAGCCTTTGCATTGAGGGCTATCTGAAAACGGCTGTGGCGCTGAAGTTGCCTGTGAATGTGGAGTTGGTGGCATGTGAAACCCGAATTTGGAGCATTCGTTTGTGTTGGATGCTCACCAAGCTTCATTTGAGTCCTAGGCACTCAAAGGGCACTAAGCATAGAGTGTGAAAACTGAGTTTCCTTGAGAGCTGCTTGGAAGCCTGATGGTGTGTGAAGTTAGTGAGCCAAATGGAGTTGTTCTCCCACAAGAACCACTCGGCTGATCCTTCTTCAATATGCCCTTCACCAACATGCAATGTTTCCTTGATTGAATTAGCTCTCACACCAATATTTGCGTCTAGAGCCTTTGCATTGAGGGCTATCTGAAAACGGCTGTGGCGCTGAAGTTGCCTGTGAATGTGGAGTTGGTGGCATGTGAAACTCGCATGTGGAGCATTCGTTTGTGTGGGATGCTCACCAAGCTTCATTTCAGTCCTAGGCACTCAAAGGCCACTAAGCGTAGAGTGTGAAAACTGAGTTTCCTTGAGAGCTGCTTGGAAGCCTGATGGTGTGTGAAGTTAGTGATCCAAATGGAGTTGTTCTCCCACAAGAACCACTCGGCTGATTCTTCTTCAATATGCCCTTCACCAACATGCATTGTTTCCTTGATTGAATTAGCTCTCACACCAATATTTGCGTCTAGAGCCTTTGCATTGAGGGCTATCTGAAAACGGCTGTGGCGCTGAAGTTGCCTGTGAATGTGGAGTTGGTGGCATGTGAAACCCGCATGTGGAGCATTCGTTTGTGAGGGATGCTCTACCAGGTTCATTCCTAGATAATGCCCTCAAAGGGCACTAAGCATAGAGTGTGAAAATTGAGTTTCCTTGAGAGCTGCTTGGAAGCCTGATGGTGTGTGAAGTTAGTGAGCCAAATGGAGTTGTTCTCCCACAAGAACCACTCGGCTGATTCTTCTTCAGCATGCCCTTCACCAACATGCAGTGTTTCCTTGATTGAATTAGCTCTCATACCAATATTTGCGTCTAGAGCCTTTGCATTGAGGGCTATCTGAAAACGGCTGTGGCGCTGAAGTTGCCTGTGAATGTGGAGTTGTTGGCATGTGAAACCCGCATGTGGAGCATTCGTTTGTGTTGGATGCTCACCAAGCTTCATTTCAGTCCTAGGCACTCAAAGGGCACTAAGCATAGAGTGTGAAAACTGAGTTTCCTTGAGAGCTGCTTGGAAGCCTGATGGTGTGTGAGGTTAGTGAGCCAAATGGAGTTGTTCTCCCACAAGAACCACTCGACTGATCCTTCTTCAATATGCCCTTCACCAACATGCATTGTTTCCTTGATTGAATTAGCTCTCACACCAATATTTGCGTCTAGAGCCTTTGCATTGAGGGCTATCTGAAAACGGCTGTGGCGCTGAAGTTGCCTGTGAATGTGGAGTTGGTGGCATGTGAAACCCGCATGTGGAGCATTCGTTTGTGTGGGATGCTCTACCAGGCTCATTCCTAGATAATGCACTGAAAGGGCACTAAGCATAGAGTGTGAAAACTGAGTTTCCTTGAGAGCTGCTTGGAAGCCTGATGGTGTGTGAAGTTAGTGAGCCAAATGGAGTTGTTCTCCCACAAGAACCACTCGGCTGATTCTTCTTCAATATGCCCTTCACCAACATGCAGTGTTTCCTTGATTGAATTAGCTCTCACACCAATATTTGCGTCTAGAGCCTTTGCATTGAGGGCTATCTGAAAACGGCTGTGGCGCTGAAGTTGCCTGTGAATGTGGAGTTGGTGGCATGTGAAACCCGAATTTGGAGCATTCGTTTGTGTTGGATGCTCACCAAGCTTCATTTGAGTCCTAGGCACTCAAAGGGCACTAAGCATAGAGTGTGAAAACTGAGTTTCCTTGAGAGCTGCTTGGAAGCCTGATGGTGTGTGAAGTTAGTGAGCCAAATGGAGTTGTTCTCCCACAAGAACCACTCGGCTGATCCTTCTTCAATATGCCCTTCACCAACATGCAATGTTTCCTTGATTGAATTAGCTCTCACACCAATATTTGCGTCTAGAGCCTTTGCATTGAGGGCTATCTGAAAACGGCTGTGGCGCTGAAGTTGCCTGTGAATGTGGAGTTGGTGGCATGTGAAACCCGCATGTGGAGCATTCGTTTGTGTGGGATGCTCTACCAGGTTCATTCCTAGATAATGCACTCAAAGGGCACTAAGCATAGAGTGTGAAACCTGAGTTTCCTTGAGAGCTGCTTGGAAGCCTGATGGTGTGTGAAGTTAGTGAGCCAAATGGAGTTGTTCTCCCACAAGAACCACTCGGCTGATCCTTCTTCAGCATGCCCTTCACCAACATGCAGTGTTTCCTTGATTGAATTAGCTCTCACACCAATATTTGCGTGTAGAGCCTTTGCATTGAGGGCTATCTGAAAACGGCTGTGGCGCTGAAGTTGCCTGTGAATGTGGAGTTGGTGGCATGTGAAACCCGCATGTGGAGCATTCGTTTGTGTGGGATGCTCTACCAGGTTCATTCCTAGATAATGCACTCAAAGAGCACTAAGCATAGAGTGTGAAAACTGAGTTTCCTTGAGAGCTGCTTGGAAGCCTGATGGTGTGTGAAGTTAGTGAGCCAAATGGAGTTATTCTCCCACAAGAACCACTCGGCTGATCCTTCTTCAGCATGCCCTTCACCAACATGCAGTGTTTCCTTGATTGAATTAGCTCTCACACCAATATTTGCGTGTAGAGCCTTTGCATTGAGGGATATCTGAAAACAGCTGTGGCGCTGAAGTTGCCTGTGAATGTGGAGTTGGTGGCATGTGAAACCCGCATGTGGAGCATTCGTTTGTGTGGGATGCTCTACCAGGTTCATTCCTAGATAATGCACTCAAAGAGCACTAAGCATAGAGTGTGAAAACTGAGTTTCCTTGAGAGCTGCTTGGAAGCCTGATGGTGTGTGAAGTTAGTGAGCCAAATGGAGTTGTTCTCCCACAAGAACCACTCGGCTGATTCTTCTTCAATATGCCCTTCACCAACATGCAGTGTTTCCTTGATTGAATTAGCTCTCACACCAATATTTGCGTCTAGAGCCTTTGCATTGAGGGCTATCTGAAAACGGCTGTGGCGCTGAAGTTGCCTGTGAATGTGGAGTTGGTGGCATGTGAAACCCGCATGTGGAGCATTCGTTTGTATTGGATGCTCACCAAGCTTCATTTCAGTCCTAGGCACTCAAAGGGCACTAAGCATAGAGTGTGAAAACTGAGTTTCCTTGAGAGCTGCTTGGAAGCCTGATGGTGTGTGAAGTTAGTGAGCCAAATGGAGTTGTTCTCCCACAAGAACCACTCGGCTGATTCTTCTTCAATATGCCCTTCACCAACATGCAGTGTTTCCTTGATTGAATTAGCTGTCACACCAATATTTGAGTCTAGAGCCTTTGCATTGAGGGCTATCTGAAAACGGCTGTGGCGCTGAAGTTGCCTGTGAATGTGGAGTTGGTGGCATGTGAAACCCGCATGTGGAGCATTGGTTTTTTTGGGATGCTCACCAAGCTTCATTTCAGTCCTAGGCACTCAAAGGGCACTAAGCATAGAGTGTGAAAACTGAGTTTCCTTGAGAGCTGCTTGGAAGCCTGATGGTGTGTGAAGTTAGTGAGCCAAATGGAGTTGTTCTCCCACAAGAACCACTCGGCTGATCCTTCTTCAATATGCCCTTCACCAACATGCAGTGTTTCCTTGATTGAATTAGCTCTCACACCAATATTTGCGTGTAGAGCCTTTGCATTGAGGGCTATCTGAAAACGGCTGTGGCGCTGAAGTTGCCTGTGAATGTGGAGTTGGTGGCATGTGAAACCCGCATGTGGAGCATTCGTTTGTGTGGGATGCTCTACCAGGCTCATTCCTAGATAATGCACTGAAAGGGCACTAAGCATAGAGTGTGAACACTGAGTTTACCTGAGAGCTGCTTTGAAGCCTGATGGTGTGTGAAGTTAGTGAGCCAAATGGAGTTGTTCTCCCACAAGAACCACTCGGCTGATCCTTCTTCTTCAATATGCCCTTCACCAACATGCAGTGTTTCCTTGATTGAATTAGCTCTCACACCAATATTTGCGTCTAGATCCTTTGCATTGAGGGCTATCTGAAAACGGCTGTGGCGCTGAAGTTGCCTGTGAATGTGGAGTTGTTGGCATGTGAAACCCGCATGTGGAGCATTCGTTTGTGTGGGATGCTCACCAAGCTTCATTTCAGTCCTAGGCACTCAAAGGGCACTAAGCATAGAGTGTGAAAACTGAGTTTCCTTGAGAGCTGCTTGGAAGCCTGATGGTGTGTGAAGTTAGTGAGCCAAATGGAGTTGTTCTCCCACAAGAACCACTCGGCTGATTCTTCTTCAATATGCCCTTCACCAACATGCAGTGTTTCCTTGATTGAATTAGCTCTCACACCAATATTTGCGTCTAGAGCCTTTGCATTGAGGGCTATCTGAAAACGGCTGTGGCGCTGAAGTTGCCTGTGAATGTGGAGTTGGTGGCATGTGAAACCCGAATGTGGAGCATTCGTTTGTGTGGGATGCTCTACCAGGCTCATTCCTAGATAATGCACTGAAAGGGCACTAAGCATAGAGTGTGAACACTGAGTTTACCTGAAAGCTGCTTGGATGCCTGATGGTGTGTGAAGTTAGTGAGCCAAATGGAGTTGTTCTCCCACAAGAACCACTCGGCTGATCCTTCTTCAATATGCCCTTCACCAACATGCAGTGTTTCCATGATTGAATTAGCTCTCACACCAATATTTGCGTCTAGAGCCTTTGCATTGAGGGCTATCTGAAAACGGCTGTGGCGCTGAAGTTGCCTGTGAATGTGGAGTTGGTGGCATGTGAAACCCGAATTTGGAGCATTCGTTTGTGTTGGATGCTCACCAAGCTTCATTTGAGTCCTAGGCACTCAAAGGGCACTAAGCATAGAGTGTGAAAACTGAGTTTCCTTGAGAGCTGCTTGGAAGCCTGATGGTGTGTGAAGTTAGTGAGCCAAATGGAGTTGTTCTCCCACAAGAACCACTCGGCTGATCCTTCTTCAATATGCCCTTCACCAACATGCAATGTTTCCTTGATTGAATTAGCTCTCACACCAATATTTGCGTCTAGAGCCTTTGCATTGAGGGCTATCTGAAAACGGCTGTGGCGCTGAAGTTGCCTGTGAATGTGGAGTTGGTGGCATGTGAAACCCGCATGTGGAGCATTCGTTTGTGTGGGATGCTCTACAAGCTTCATTTCAGTCCTAGGCACTCAAAGGCCACTAAGCGTAGAGTGTGAAAACTGAGTTTCCTTGAGAGCTGCTTGGAAGCCTGATGGTGTGTGAAGTTAGTGATCCAAATGGAGTTGTTCTCCCACAAGAACCACTCGGCTGATTCTTCTTCAGTATGCCCTTCATCAACATGCAGTGTTTCCTTGATTGAATTAGCTCTCACACCAATATTTGCGTCTAGAGCCTTTGCATTGAGGGCTATCTGAAAACGGCTGTGGCACTGAAGTTGCCTGTGAATGTGGAGTTGGTGGCATGTGAAACCCGCATGTGGAGCATTCGTTTGTGTGGGATGCTCTACCAGGTTCATTCCTAGATAATGCACTCAAAGGGCACTAAGCATAGAGTGTGAAACCTGAGTTTCCTTGAGAGCTGCTTGGAAGCCTGATGGTGTGTGAAGTTAGTGAGCCAAATGGAGTTGTTCTCCCACAAGAACCACTCGGCTGATCCTTCTTCAATATGCCCTTCACCAACATGCAGTGTTTCCTTGATTGAATTAGCTCTCACACCAATATTTGCGTGTAGAGCCTTTGCATTGAGGGCTATCTGAAAACGGCTGTGGCGCTGAAGTTGCCTGTGAATGTGGAGTTGGTGGCATGTGAAACCCGCATGTGGAGCATTCGTTTGTGTGGGATGCTCTACCAGGCTCATTCCTAGATAATGCACTGAAAGGGCACTAAGCATAGAGTGTGAACACTGAGTTTACCTGAGAGCTGCTTTGAAGCCTGATGGTGTGTGAAGTTAGTGAGCCAAATGGAGTTGTTCTCCCACAAGAACCACTCGGCTGATCCTTCTTCTTCAATATGCCCTTCACCAACATGCAGTGTTTCCTTGATTGAATTAGCTCTCACACCAATATTTGCGTCTAGATCCTTTGCATTGAGGGCTATCTGAAAACGGCTGTGGCGCTGAAGTTGCCTGTGAATGTGGAGTTGTTGGCATGTGAAACCCGCATGTGGAGCATTCGTTTGTGTGGGATGCTCACCAAGCTTCATTTCAGTCCTAGGCACTCAAAGGGCACTAAGCATAGAGTGTGAAAACTGAGTTTCCTTGAGAGCTGCTTGGAAGCCTGATGGTGTGTGAAGTTAGTGAGCCAAATGGAGTTGTTCTCCCACAAGAACCACTCGGCTGATTCTTCTTCAATATGCCCTTCACCAACATGCAGTGTTTCCTTGATTGAATTAGCTCTCACACCAATATTTGCGTCTAGAGCCTTTGCATTGAGGGCTATCTGAAAACGGCTGTGGCGCTGAAGTTGCCTGTGAATGTGGAGTTGGTGGCATGTGAAACCCGAATGTGGAGCATTCGTTTGTGTGGGATGCTCTACCAGGCTCATTCCTAGATAATGCACTGAAAGGGCACTAAGCATAGAGTGTGAACACTGAGTTTACCTGAAAGCTGCTTGGATGCCTGATGGTGTGTGAAGTTAGTGAGCCAAATGGAGTTGTTCTCCCACAAGAACCACTCGGCTGATCCTTCTTCAATATGCCCTTCACCAACATGCAGTGTTTCCATGATTGAATTAGCTCTCACACCAATATTTGCGTCTAGAGCCTTTGCATTGAGGGCTATCTGAAAACGGCTGTGGCGCTGAAGTTGCCTGTGAATGTGGAGTTGGTGGCATGTGAATCCCGAATTTGGAGCATTCGTTTGTGTTGGATGCTCACCAAGCTTCATTTGAGTCCTAGGCACTCAAAGGGCACTAAGCATAGAGTGTGAAAACTGAGTTTCCTTGAGAGCTGCTTGGAAGCCTGATGGTGTGTGAAGTTAGTGAGCCAAATGGAGTTGTTCTCCCACAAGAACCACTCGGCTGATCCTTCTTCAATATGCCCTTCACCAACATGCAATGTTTCCTTGATTGAATTAGCTCTCACACCAATATTTGCGTCTAGAGCCTTTGCATTGAGGGCTATCTGAAAACGGCTGTGGCGCTGAAGTTGCCTGTGAATGTGGAGTTGGTGGCATGTGAAACCCGCATGTGGAGCATTCGTTTGTGTGGGATGCTCACCAAGCTTCATTTCAGTCCTAGGCACTCAAAGGCCACTAAGCGTAGAGTGTGAAAACTGAGTTTCCTTGAGAGCTGCTTGGAAGCCTGATGGTGTGTGAAGTTAGTGATCCAAATGGAGTTGTTCTCCCACAAGAACCACTCGGCTGATTCTTCTTCAGTATGCCCTTCATCAACATGCAGTGTTTCCTTGATTGAATTAGCTCTCACACCAATATTTGCGTCTAGAGCCTTTGCATTGAGGGCTATCTGAAAACGGCTGTGGCACTGAAGTTGCCTGTGAATGTGGAGTTGGTGGCATGTGAAACCCGCATGTGGAGCATTCGTTTGTGTGGGATGCTCTACCAGGTTCATTCCTAGATAATGCACTCAAAGGGCGCTAAGCATAGAGTGTGAAACCTGAGTTTCCTTGAGAGCTGCTTGGAAGCCTGATGGTGTGTGAAGTTAGTGAGCCAAATGGAGTTGTTCTCCCACAAGAACCACTCGGCTGATTCTTCTTCAATATGCCCTTCACCAACATGCAGTGTTTCCTTGATTGAATTAGCTCTCACACCAATATTTGCGTCTAGAGCCTTTGCATTGAGGGCTATCTGAAAACGGCTGTGGCGCTGAAGTTGCCTGTGAATGTGGAGTTGTTGGCATGTGAAACCCGCATGTGGAGCATTCGTTTGTGAGGGATGCTCTACCAGGTTCATTCCTAGATAATGCCCTCAAAGGGCACTAAGCATAGAGTGTGAAAATTGAGTTTCCTTGAGAGCTGCTTGGAAGCCTGATGGTGTGTGAAGTTAGTGAGCCAAATGGAGTTGTTCTCCCACAAGAACCACTCGGCTGATTCTTCTTCAATATGCCCTTCACCAACATGCAGTGTTTCCTTGATTGAATTAGCTCTCACACCAATATTTGCGTCTAGAGCCTTTGCATTGAGGGCTATCGGAAAACGGCTGTGGCGCTGAAGTTGCCTGTGAATGTGGAGTTGGTGGCATGTGAAACCCGAATTTGGAGCATTCGTTTGTGTTGGATGCTCACCAAGCTTCATTTGAGTCCTAGGCACTCAAAGGGCACTAAGCATAGAGTGTGAAAACTGAGTTTCCTTGAGAGCTGCTTGGAAGCCTGATGGTGTGTGAAGTTAGTGAGCCAAATGGAGTTGTTCTCCCACAAGAACCACTCGGCTGATCCTTCTTCAATATGCCCTTCACCAACATGCAATGTTTCCTTGATTGAATTAGCTCTCACACCAATATTTGCGTCTAGAGCCTTTGCATTGAGGGCTATCTGAAAACGGCTGTGGCGCTGAAGTTGCCTGTGAATGTGGAGTTGGTGGCATGTGAAACCCGCATGTGGAGCATTCGTTTGTGTGGGATGCTCACCAAGCTTCATTTCAGTCCTAGGCACTCAAAGGCCACTAAGCGTAGAGTGTGAAAACTGAGTTTCCTTGAGAGCTGCTTGGAAGCCTGATGGTGTGTGAAGTTAGTGATCCAAATAGAGTTGTTCTCCCACAAGAACCACTCGGCTGATTCTTCTTCAGTATGCCCTTCATCAACATGCAGTGTTTCCTTGATTGAATTAGCTCTCACACCAATATTTGCGTCTAGAGCCTTTGCATTGAGGGCTATCTGAAAATGGCTGTGGCACTGAAGTTGCCTGGGAATGTGGAGTTGGTGGCATGTGAAACCCGCATGTGGAGCATTCGTTTGTGTGGGATGCTCTACCAGGTTCATTCCTAGATAATGCACTCAAAGGGCACTAAGCATAGAGTGTGAAACCTGAGTTTCCTTGAGAGCTGCTTGGAAGCCTGATGGTGTGTGAAGTTAGTGAGCCAAATGGAGTTGTTCTCCCACAAGAACCACTCGGCTGATCCTTCTTCAGCATGCCCTTCACCAACATGCAGTGTTTCCTTGATTGAATTAGCTCTCACACCAATATTTGCGTGTAGAGCCTTTGCATTGAGGGCTATCTGAAAACGGCTGTGGCGCTGAAGTTGCCTGTGAATGTGGAGTTGGTGGCATGTGAAACCCGCATGTGGAGCATTCGTTTGTGTGGGATGCTCTACCAGGTTCATTCCTAGATAATGCACTCAAAGAGCACTAAGCATAGAGTGTGAAAACTGAGTTTCCTTGAGAGCTGTTTGGAAGCCTGATGGTGTGTGAAGTTAGTGAGCCAAATGGAGTTGTTCTCCCACAAGAACCACTCGGCTGATCCTTCTTCAGCATGCCCTTCACCAACATGCAGTGTTTCCTTGATTGAATTAGCTCTCACACCAATATTTGCGTCTAGAGCCTTTGCATTGAGGGCTATGTGAAAACGGCTGTGGCGCTGAAGTTGCCTGTGAATGTGGAGTTGGTGGCATGTGAAACCCGCATGTGGAGCATTCGTTTGTGTGGGATGCTCTACCAGGTTCATTCCTAGATAATGCACTCAAAGAGCACTAAGCATAGAGTGTGAAAACTGAGTTTCCTTGAGAGCTGCTTGGAAGCCTGATGGTGTGTGAAGTTAGTGAGCCAAATGGAGTTGTTCTCCCACAAGAACCACTCGGCTGATTCTTCTTCAATATGCCCTTCACCAACATGCAGTGTTTCCTTGATTGAATTAGCTCTCACACCAATATTTGCGTCTAGAGCCTTTGCATTGAGGGCTATCTGAAAACGGCTGTGGCGCTGAAGTTGCCTGTGAATGTGGAGTTGGTGGCATGTGAAACCCGCATGTGGAGCATTCGTTTGTGAGGGATGCTCTACCAGGTTCATTCCTAGATAATGCCCTCAAAAGGCACTAAGCATAGAGTGTGAAAATTGAGTTTCCTTGAGAGCTGCTTGGAAGCCTGATGGTGTGTGAAGTTAGTGAGCCAAATGGAGTTGTTCTCCCACAAGAACCACTCGGCTGATTCTTCTTCAGCATGCCCTTCACCAACATGCAGTGTTTCCTTGATTGAATTAGCTCTCACACCAATATTTGCGTCTAGATCCTTTGCATTGAGGGCTATCTGAAAACGGCTGTGGCGCTGAAGTTGCCTGTGAATGTGGAGTTGTTGGCATGTGAAACCCGCATGTGGAGCATTCGTTTGTGTGGGATGCTCACCAAGCTTCATTTCAGTCCTAGGCACTCAAAGGGCACTAAGCATAGAGTGTGAAAACTGAGTTTCCTTGAGAGCTGCTTGGAAGCCTGATGGTGTGTGAAGTTAGTGAGCCAAATGGAGTTGTTCTCCCACAAGAACCACTCGGCTGATTCTTCTTCAATATGCCCTTCACCAACATGCAGTGTTTCCTTGATTGAATTAGCTGTCACACCAATATTTGCGTCTAGAGCCTTTGCATTGAGGGCTATCTGAAAACGGCTGTGGCGCTGAAGTTGCCTGTGAATGTGGAGTTGGTGGCATGTGAAACCCGCATGTGGAGCATTGGTTTTTTTGGGATGCTCACCAAGCTTCATTTCTGTCCTAGGCACTCAAAGGGCACTAAGCATAGAGTGTGAAAACTGAGTTTCCTTGAGAGCTGCTTGGAAGCCTGATGGTGTGTGAAGTGAGTGAGCCAAATGGAGTTGTTCTCCCACAAGAACCACTCGGCTGATCCTTCTTCAATATGCCCTTCACCAACATGCAGTGTTTCCTTGATTGAATTAGCTCTCACACCAATATTTGCGTCTAGAGCCTTTGCATTGAGGGCTATCTGAAAACGGCTGTGGCGCTGAAGTTGCCTGTGAATGTGGAGTTGGTGGCATGTGAAACCCGCATGTGGAGCATTCGTTTGTGTGGGATGCTCTACCAGGCTCATTCCTAGATAATGCACTGAAAGGGCACTAAGCATAGAGTGTGAACACTGAGTTTACCTGAGAGCTGCTTTGAAGCCTGATGGTGTGTGAAGTTAGTGAGCCAAATGGAGTTGTTCTCCCACAAGAACCACTCGGCTGATCCTTCTTCTTCAATATGCCCTTCACCAACATGCAGTGTTTCCTTGATTGAATTAGCTCTCACACCAATATTTGCGTCTAGATCCTTTGCATTGAGGGCTATCTGAAAACGGCTGTGGCGCTGAAGTTGCCTGTGAATGTGGAGTTGTTGGCATGTGAAACCCGCATGTGGAGCATTCGTTTGTGTGGGATGCTCACCAAGCTTCATTTCAGTCCTAGGCACTCAAAGGGCACTAAGCATAGAGTGTGAAAACTGAGTTTCCTTGAGAGCTGCTTGGAAGCCTGATGGTGTGTGAAGTTAGTGAGCCAAATGGAGTTGTTCTCCCACAAGAACCACTCGGCTGATTCTTCTTCAATATGCCCTTCACCAACATGCAGTGTTTCCTTGATTGAATTAGCTCTCACACCAATATTTGCGTCTAGAGCCTTTGCATTGAGGGCTATCTGAAAACGGCTGTGGCGCTGAAGTTGCCTGTGAATGTGGAGTTGGTGGCATGTGAAACCCGAATGTGGAGCATTCGTTTGTGTGGGATGCTCTACCAGGCTCATTCCTAGATAATGCACTGAAAGGGCACTAAGCATAGAGTGTGAACACTGAGTTTACCTGAAAGCTGCTTGGATGCCTGATGGTGTGTGAAGTTAGTGAGCCAAATGGAGTTGTTCTCCCACAAGAACCACTCGGCTGATCCTTCTTCAATATGCCCTTAACCAACATGCAGTGTTTCCTTGATTGAATTAGCTCTCACACCAATATGTGCGTCTAGAGCCTTTGCATTGAGGGCTATCTGAAAACGGCTGTGGCGCTGAAGTTGCAAGTGAATGTGGAGTTGGTGGCATGTGAAACCCGCATGTGGAACATTGGTTTGTGTGGGATACTCTACCAGGTCCATTCCTAGATAATGCACTGAAAGGGCACTAAGCATAGAGTGTGAAAACTGAGTTTCCTTGAGAGCTGCTTGGAAGCCTGATGGTGTGTGAAGTTAGTGAGCCAAATGGAGTTGTTCTCCCACAAGAACCACTCTACTGATCCTTCTTCAATATGCCCTTCACCAACATGCAATGTTTCCTTGATTGAATTAGCTCTAACACCAATATTTGCGTCTAGAGCCTTTGCATTGAGGGCTATCTGAAAACGGCTGTGGCGCTGAAGTTGCCTGTGAATGTGGAGTTGGTGGCATGTGAAAACCGCATGTGGAGCATTGGTTTGTGTGGGATGCTCACCAAGATTTTTTTCAGTCCTGTGCCCTCAAAGGGC
>NW_026697028.1:0-89163 GCF_030435755.1 Ochotona princeps | reverse complement strand
TCTGAAATGAAGCTGGTAGAGCATCCCTCATAAACGAATGCTCCACATGCGCGTTTCACATGCCACCAACTCCACATTCACAGTCAACTTACTTTTCAAGCGCCACAGCCGTTTTCAGATAGCCCTCAATGCAAAGGCTCTAGACGCAAATATTGGTGTGAGAGCTAATTCAATCAAGGAAACACTCCATGTTGGTGAAGGGCATATTGAAGAAGGATCAGCCGAGTGGTTCTTGTGGGAGAACAACTCCATTTGGCTCAATAACTTCACACACCATCAGGCTTCCAAGCAGCTCTCAAGGAAACTCAGTTTTCACACTCTATGCTTAGTGCCCTTTGAGTGCATTATCTAGGAATGAACCTGGTAGAGCATCCCACACAAACGAATGCTCCACATGCTTGTTTCACATGCCACCAACTCCACATTCACAGGCAACTTCAGCGCCACAGCCGTTTTCAGATAGCCCTCAATGCAAAGGCTCTAGACGCAAATATTGGTGTGAGAGCTAATTCAATCAAGGAAACACTGCATGTTGGTGAAGGGCATATTGAAGAAGGATCAGCCGAGTGGTTCTTGTGGGAGAACAACTCCATTTGGCTCAATAACTTCACACACCATCAGGCTTCCAAGCAGCTCTCAAGGAAACTCAGTTTTCACACTCTATGCTTAGTGCCCTTTGAGTGCATTATCTAGGAATGAACCTGGTAGAGCATCCCACATAAACGAATGCTCCACATGCGGGTTTCACATGCCACCAACTCCACATTCACAGGCAACATCAGCGCCACAACCGTTTTCAGATAGCCCTCAATGCAAAGGCTCTAGACGCAAATATTGGTGTGAGAGCTAATTCAATCAAGGAAACACTGCATGTTGGTGAAGGGCATATTGAAGAAGGATCAGCCGAGTGGTTCTTGTGGGAGAACAACTCCATTTGGCTCACTAACTTCACACACCATCAGGCTTCCAAGCAGCTCTCAAGGAAACTCAGTTTTCACACTCTATGCTTAGTGCCCTTTGAGTGCCTAGGACTGAAATGAAGCTGGTAGAGCATCCCTCATAAACGAATGCTCCACATGCGGGTTTCACATGCCACCAACTCCACATTCACAGTCAACTTCAGCGCCACAGCCGTTTTCAGATAGCCCTCAATGCAAAGGCTCTAGACGCAAATATTGGTGTGAGAGCTAATTCAATCAAGGAAACACTGCATGTTGGTGAAGGGCATATTGAAGAAGGATCAGCCGAGTGGTTCTTGTGGGAGAACAACTCCATTTGGCTCACTAACTTCACACACCATCAGGCTTCCAAGCAGCTCTCAAGGAAACTCAGTTTTCACACTCTATGCTTAGTGCTCTTTGTGTGCCTAGGACTGAAATGAAGCTTTGTCAGCATCCCACACAAACGAATGCTCCACATGCGGGTTTCACATGCCACCAACTCCACATTCACAGGCAACTTCAGCGCCACAGCCGTTTTCAGATAGCCCTCAATGCAAAGGCTCTAGACGCAAATATTGGTGTGAGAGCTAATTCAATCAAGGAAACACTGCATGTTGGTGAAGGGCATATTGAAGAAGGATCAGCCGAGTGGTTCTTGTGGGAGAACAACTCCATTTGGCTCACTAACTTCACACACCATCAGGCTTCCAAGCAGCTCTCAAGGAAACTCAGTTTTCACACTCTATGCTTAGTGCCCTTTGAGTCATTATCTAGGAATGAACCTGGTAGAGCATCCCACACAAACGAATGCTCCACATGCTTGTTTCACATGCCACCAACTCCACATTCACAGGCAACTTCAGCGCCACAGCCGTTTTCAGATAGCCCTCAATGCAAAGGCTCTAGACGCAAATATTGATGTGAGAGCTAATTCAATCAAGGAAACACTGCATGTTGGTGAAGGGCATATTGAAGAAGGATCAGCCGAGTGGTTCTTGTGGGAGAACAACTCCATTTGGCTCACTAACTTCACACACCATCAGGCTTCCAAGCAGCTCTCAAGGAAACTCAGTTTTCACACTCTATGCTTAGTGCCCTTTGTGTGTCTAGGACTGAAATGAAGCTGGTAGAGCATCCCTCATAAACGAATGCTCCACATGCGCGTTTCACATGCCACCAACTCCACATTCACAGTCAACTTCAGCGCCACAGCCGTTTTCAGATAGCCCTCAATGCAAAGGCTCTAGACGCAAATATTGGTGTGAGAGCTAATTCAATCAAGGAAACACTCCATGTTGGTGAAGGGCATATTGAAGAAGGATCAGCCGAGTGGTTCTTGTGGGAGAACAACTCCATTTGGCTCAATAACTTCACACACCATCAGGCTTCCAAGCAGCTCTCAAGGAAACTCAGTTTTCACACTCTATGCTTAGTGCCCTTTGAGTGCATTATCTAGGAATGAACCTGGTAGAGCATCCCACACAAACGAATGCTCCACATGCTTGTTTCACATGCCACCAACTCCACATTCACAGGCAACTTCAGCGCCACAGCCGTTTTCAGATAGCCCTCAATGCAAAGGCTCTAGACGCAAATATTGGTGTGAGAGCTAATTCAATCAAGGAAACACTGCATGTTGGTGAAGGGCATATTGAAGAAGGATCAGCCGAGTGGTTCTTGTGGGAGAACAACTCCATTTGGCTCACTAACTTCACACACCATCAGGCTTCCAAGCAGCTCTCAAGGAAACTCAGTTTTCACACTCTATGCTTAGTGCCCTTTGAGTGCATTATCTAGGAATGAACCTGGTAGAGCATCCCACATAAACGAATGCTCCACATGCGGGTTTCACATGCCACCAACTCCACATTCACAGGCAACATCAGCGCCACAACCGTTTTCAGATAGCCCTCAATGCAAAGGCTCTAGACGCAAATATTGGTGTGAGAGCTAATTCAATCAAGGAAATACTGCATGTTGGTGAAGGGCATATTGAAGAAGGATCAGCCGAGTGGTTCTTGTGGGAGAACAACTCCATTTGGCTCACTAACTTCACACACCATCAGGCTTCCAAGCAGCTCTCAAGGAAACTCAGTTTTCACACTCTATGCTTAGTGCCCTTTGTATGGCTAGGACTGAAATGAAGCTTGGAGAGCATCCCACACAAACGAATGCTCCACATGCGGGTTTCACATGCCACCAACTCCACATTAACAGGCAACTTCAGCGCCACAGCCGTTTTCAGATAGCCCTCAATGCAAAGGCTCTAGACGCAAATATTGGTGTGAGAGCTAATTCAATCAAGGAAACACTGCATGTTGGTGAAGGGCATATTGAAGAAGGATCAGCCGAGTGGTTCTTGTGGGAGAACAACTCCATTTGGCTCACTAACTTCACACACCATCAGGCTTCCAAGCAGCTGTCAAGGAAACTCAGTTTTCGCACTCTATGCTTAGTGCCCTTTGAGTGCATTATCTAGGAATGAACCTGGTAGAGCATCCCACATAAACGAATGCTCCACATGCGGGTTTCCCATGCCACCAACTCCACATTCACAGGCAACTTCAGCGCCACAGCCGTTTTCAGATAGCCCTCAATGCAAAGGATCTAGACGCAAATATTGGTGTGAGAGCTAATTCAATCAAGGAAACACTGCATGTTGGTGAAAGGCATATTGAAGAAGGATCAGCCGAGTGGTTCTTGTGGGAGAACAACTCCATTTGGCTCACTAACTTCACACACCATCAGGCTTCCAAGCAGCTCTCAAGGAAACTCAGTTTTCACACTCTATGCTTAGTGCTCTTTGTGTGCCTAGGACTGAAATGAAGCTTTGTCAGCATCCCACACAAACGAATGCTCCACATGCGCGTTTCACATGCCACCAACTCCACATTCACAGGCAACTTCAGCGCCACAGCCGTTTTCAGATAGCCCTCAATGCAAAGGCTCTAGACGCAAATATTGGTGTGAGAGCTAATTCAATCAAGGAAACACTGCATGTTGGTGAAGGGCATATTGAAGAAGGATCAGCCGAGTGGTTCTTGTGGGAGAACAACTCCATTTGGCTCACTAACTTCACACACCATCAGGCTTCCAAGCAGCTCTCAAGGAAACTCAATTTTCACACTCTATGCTTAGTGCCATTTGAGTGCATTATCTAGGAATGAACCTGGTAGAGCATCCCACATAAACGAATGCTCCACATGCGGGTTTCACATGCCACCAACTCCACAGTCACAGGCAACTTCAGCGCCACAGCCGTTTTCAGATAGCCCTCAATGCAAAGGCTCTAGACGCAAATATTGGTGTGAGAGCTAATTCAATCAAGGAAACACTGCATGTTGGTGAAGGGCATATTGAAGAAGGATCAGCCGAGTGGTTCTTGTGGGAGAACAACTCCATTTGGCTCACTAACTTCACACACCATCAGGCTTCCAAGCAGCTCTCAAGGAAACTCAGTTTTCACACTCTATGCTTAGTGCCCTTTGAGTGCCTAGGACTGAAATGAAGCTGGTAGAGCATCCCTCATAAACGAATGCTCCACATGCGGGTTTCACATGCCACCAACTCCACATTCACAGTCAACTTCAGCGCCACAGCCGTTTTCAGATAGCCCTCAATGCAAAGGCTCTAGACGCAAATATTGGTGTGAGAGCTAATTCAATCAAGGAAACACTGCATGTTGGTGAAGGGCATATTGAAGAAGGATCAGCCGAGTGGTTCTTGTGGAGAACAACTCCATTTGGCTAACTAACTTCACACACCATCAGGCTTCCAAGCAGCTCTCAAGGAAACTCAGTTTTCACACTCTATGCTTAGTGCCCTTTGAGTGCATTATCTAGGAATGAACCTGGTAGAGCATCCCACATAAACGAATGCTCCACATGCGGGTTTCACATGCCACCAACTCCACATTCACAGGCAACTTCAGCGCCACAGCCGTTTTCAGATAGCCCTCAATGCAAAGGCTCTAGACGCAAATATTGGTGTGAGAGCTAATTCAATCAAGGAAACACTGCATGTTGGTGAAGGGCATATTGAAGAAGGATCAGCCGAGTGGTTCTTGTGGGAGAACAACTCCATTTGGCTCACTAACTTCACACACCATCAGGCTTCCAAGCAGCTCTCAAGGAAACTCAGTTTTCACACTCTATGCTTAGTGCCCTTTGTATGGCTAGGACTGAAATGAAGCTTGGAGAGCATCCCACACAAACGAATGCTCCACATGCGGGTTTCACATGCCACCAACTCCACATTCACAGGCAACTTCAGCGCCACAGCCGTTTTCAGATAGCCCTCAATGCAAAGGCTCTAGACGCAAATATTATTGTGAGAGCTAATTCAATCAAGGAAACACTGCATGTTGGTGAAGGGCATATTGAAGAAGGATCAGCCGAGTGGTTCTTGTGGGAGAACAACTCCATTTGGCTCACTAACTTCACACACCATCAGGCTTCCAAGCAGCTCTCAAGGAAACTCAGTTTTCACACTCTATGCTTAGTTTCCTTTGAGTGCCTAGGACTGAAATGAAGCTGGTAGAGCATCCCTCATAAATGAATGCTCCACATGCGGGTTTCACATGCCACCAACTCCACATTCACAGTCAACTTCAGCGCCACAGCCGTTTTCAGATAGCCCTCAATGCAAAGGCTCTAGACGCAAATATTGGTGTGAGAGCTAATTCATTAAGGAAACACTGCATGTTGGTGAAGGGCATATTGAAGAAGGATCAGCCGAGTGGTTCTTGTGGGAGAACAACTCCATTTGGCTCACTAACTTCACACACCATCAGGCTTCCTAGCAGCTCTCAAGGAAACTCAGTTTTCACACTCTATGCTTAGTGCCCTTTGAGTGCCTAGGACTGAAATGAAGCTTTGTCAGCATCCCACACAAACGAATGCTCCACATGCGGGTTTCACATGCCACCAACTCCACATTCACAGGCAACTTCAGCGCCACAGCCGTTTTCAGATAGCCCTCAATGCAAAGGCTCTAGACGCAAATATTGGTGTGAGAGCTAATTCAATCAAGGAAACACTGCATGTTGGTGAAGGGCATATTGAAGAAGGATCAGCCGAGTGGTTCTTGTGGGAGAACAACTCCATTTGGCTCACTAACTTCACACACCATCAGGCTTCCAAGCAGCTCTCAAGGAAACTCAGTTTTCACACTCTATGCTTAGTGCTCTTTGTGTGCCTAGGACTGAAATGAAGCTTTGTCAGCATCCCACACAAACGAATGCTCCACATGCGGGTTTCACATGCCACCAAGTCCACAGTCACAGGCAACTTCAGCGCCACAGCCGTTTTCAGATAGCCCTCAATGCAAAGGCTCTAGACGCAAATATTGGTGTGAGAGCTAATTCAATCAAGGAAACACTGCATGTTGGTGAAGGGCATATTGAAGAAGGATCAGCCGAGTGGTTCTTGTGGGAGAACAACTCCATTTGGCTCAATAACTTCACACACCATCAGGCTTCCAAGCAGCTCTCAAGGAAACTCAGTTTTCACACTCTATGCTTAGTGCCCTTTGAGTGCATTATCTAAGAATGAACCTGGTAGAGCATCCCACACAAACGAATGCTCCACATGCTTGTTTCACATGCCACCAACTCCACATTCACAGGCAACTTCAGCGCCACAGCCGTTTTCAGATAGCCCTCAATGCAAAGGCTCTAGACGCAAATATTGGTGTGAGAGCTAATTCAATCAAGGAAACACTGCATGTTGGTGAAGGGCATATTGAAGAAGGATCAGCCGAGTGGTTCTTGTGGGAGAACAACTCCATTTGGCTCAATAACTTCACACACCATCAGGCTTCCAAGCAGCTCTCAAGAAACTCAGTTTTCACACTCTATGCTTAGTGCCCTTTGAGTGCCTCGGAAAGAAATGAAGCTGGTAGAGCATCCCTCATAAACGAATGCTCCACATGCGGGTTTCACATGCCACCAACTCCACATTCACAGGCAACTTCAGCGCCACAGCCGTTTTCAGATAGCCCTCAATGCAAAGGCTCTAGACGCAAATATTGGTGTGAGAGCTAATTCAATCAAGGAAACACTGCATGTTGGTGAAGGGCATATTGAAGAAGGATCAGCCGAGTGGTTCTTGTGGGAGAACAACTCCATTTGGCTCACTAACTTCACACACCATCAGGCTTCCAAGCAGCTCTCAAGGAAACTCAGTTTTCACACTCTATGCTTAGTGCCCTTTGAGTGCCTAGGACTGAAATGAAGCTGGTAGAGCATCCCTCATAAACGAATGCTCCACATGCGGGTTTCACATGCCACCAACTCCACATTCACAGTCAACTTCAGCGCCACAGCCGTTTTCAGATAGCCCTCAATGCAAAGGCTCTAGACGCAAATATTGGTGTGAGAGCTAATTCAATCAAGGAAACACTGCATGTTGGTGAAGGGCATATTGAAGAAGGATCAGCCGAGTGGTTCTTGTGGGAGAACAACTCCATTTGGCTCATTAACTTCACACACCATCAGGCTTCCAAGCAGCTCTCAAGGAAACTCAGTTTTCACACTCTATGCTTAGTGCCCTTTGAGTGCATTATCTAGGAATGAACATGGTAGAGCATCCCACACAAACGAATGCTCCACATGCGGGTTTCACATGCCACCAACTCCACATTCACAGGCAACTTCAGCGCCACAGCCGTTTTCAGATAGCCCTCAATGCAAAGGCTCTAGACGCAAATATTGGTGTGAGAGCTAATTCAATCAAGGAAACATTGCATGTTGGTGAAGGGCATATTGAAGAAGGATCAGCCGAGTGGTTCTTGTGGGAGAACAACTCCATTTGGCTCACTAACTTCACACACCATCAGGCTTCCAAGCAGCTCTCAAGGAAACTCAGTTTTCACACTCTATGCTTAGTGCCCTTTGAGTGCCTAGGACTGAAATGAAGCTGGTAGAGCATCCCTCATAAACGAATGCTCCACATGCGGGTTTCACATGCCACCAACTCCACATTCACAGTCAACTTCAGCGCCACAGCCGTTTTCAGATAGCCCTCAATGCAAAGGCTCTAGACGCAAATATTGGTGTGAGAGCTAATTCAATCAAGGAAACACTGCATGTTGGTGAAGGGCATATTGAAGAAGGATCAGCCGAGTGGTTCTTGTGGGAGAACAACTCCATTTGGCTCATTAACTTCACACCCCATCAGGCTTCCAAGCAGCTCTCAAGGAAACTCAGTTTTCACACTCTATGCTTAGTGCCCTTTGAGTGCATTATCTAGGAATGAACATGGTAGAGCATCCCACACAAACGAATGCTCCACATGCGGGTTTCACATGCCACCAACTCCACAGTCACAGGCAACTTCAGCGCCACAGCCGTTTTCAGATAGCCCTCAATGCAAAGGCTCTAGACGCAAATATTGGTGTGAGAGCTAATTCAATCAAGGAAACACTGCATGTTGGTGAAGGGCATATTGAAGAAGGATCAGCCGAGTGGTTCTTGTGGGAGAACAACTCCATTTGGCTCACTAACTTCACACACCATCAGGCTGCCAAGCAGCTCTCAAGGAAACTCAGTTTTCACACTCTATGCTTAGTGCCCTTTGAGTGCATTATCTAGGAATGAACCTGGTAGAGCATCCCACATAAACGAATGCTCCACATGCGGGTTTCACATGCCACCAACTCCACATTCACAGGCAACTTCAGCGCCACAGCCGTTTTCAGATAGCCCTCAATGCAAAGGCTCTAGACGCAAATATTGGTGTGAGAGCTAATTCAATCAAGGAAACACTGCATGTTGGTGAAGGGCATATTGAAGAAGGATCAGCCGAGTGGTTCTTGTGGGAGAACAACTCCATTTGGCTCACTAACTTCACACACCATCAGGCTTCCAAGCAGCTCTCAAGGAAACTCAGTTTTCACACTCTATGCTTAGTGCTCTTTGTGTGCCTAGGACTGAAATGAAGCTTTGTCAGCATCCCACACAAACGAATGCTCCACATGCGGGTTTCACATGCCACCAACTCCACATTCACAGGCAACTTCAGCGCCACAGCCGTTTTCAGATAGCCCTCAATGCAAAGGCTCTAGACGCAAATATTGGTGTGAGAGCTAATTCAATCAAGGAAACACTGCATGTTGGTGAAGGGCATATTGAAGAAGGATCAGCCGAGTGGTCCTTGTGGGAGAACAACTCCATTTGGCTCACTAACTTCACACACCATCAGGCTTCCAAGCAGCTCTCAAGGAAACTCAGTTTTCACACTCTATGCTTAGTGCCCTTTGAGTGCCTAGGACTGAAATGAAGCTGGTAGAGCATCCCTCATAAACGAATGCTCCACATGCGGGTTTCACATGCCACCAACTCCACATTCACAGGCAACTTCAGCGCCACAGCCGTTTTCAGATAGCCCTCAATGCAAAGGCTCTAGACGCAAATATTGGTGTGAGAGCTAATTCAATCAAGGAAACACTGCATGTTGGTGAAGGGCATATTGAAGAAGGATCAGCCGAGTGGTTCTTGTGGGAGAACAACTCCATTTGGCTCACTAACTTCACACACCATCAGGCTTCCAAGCAGCTCTCAAGGAAACTCAATTTTCACACTCTATGCTTAGTGCCCTTTGAGTGCATTATCTAGGAATGAACCTGGTAGAGCATCCCACACAAACGAATGCTCCACATGCGGGTTTCACATGCCACCAACTCCACATTCACAGGCAACTTCAGCGCCACAGCCGTTTTCAGATAGCCCTCAATGCAAAGGCTCTAGACGCAAATATTGGTGTGAGAGCTAATTCAATCAAGGAAACACTGCATGTTGGTGAAGGGCATATTGAAGAAGGATCAGCCGAGTGGTTCTTGTGGGAGAACAACTCCATTTGGCTCACTAACTTCACACACCATCAGGCTTCCAAGCAGCTCTCAAGGAAACTCAGTTTTCACACTCTATGCTTAGTGCTCTTTGTGTGCCTAGGACTGAAATGAAGCTTTGTCAGCATCCCACACAAACGAATGCTCCACATGCGCGTTTCACATGCCACCAACTCCACATTCACAGGCAACTTCAGCGCCACAGCCGTTTTCAGATAGCCCTCAATGCAAAGGCTCTAGACGCAAATATTGGTGTGAGAGCTAATTCAATCAAGGAAACACTGCATGTTGGTGAAGGGCATATTGAAGAAGGATCAGCCGAGTGGTTCTTGTGGGAGAACAACTCCATTTGGCTCACTAACTTCACACACCATCAGGCTTCCAAGCAGCTCTCAAGGAAACTCAGTTTTCACACTCTATGCTTAGTGCCCTTTGAGTGCCTAGGACTGAAATGAAGCTGGTAGAGCATCCCTCATAAATGAATGCTCCACATGCGGGTTTCACATGCCACCAACTCCACATTCACAGTCAACTTCAGCGCCACAGCCGTTTTCAGATAGCCCTCAATGCAAAGGCTCTAGACGCAAATATTGGTGTGAGAGCTAATTCAATCAAGGAAACACTGCATGTTGGTGAAGGGCATATTGAAGAAGGATCAGCCGAGTGGTTCTTGTGGGAGAACAACTCCATTTGGCTCACTAACTTCACACACCATCAGGCTTCCAAGCAGCTCTCAAGGAAACTCAGTTTTCACACTCTATGCTTAGTGCCCTTTGAGTGCATTATCTAGGAATGAACCTGGTAGAGCATCCCACAAAAACGAATGCTCCACATGCGGGTTTCACATGCCACCAACTCCAGATTCACAGGCAACTTCAGCGCCACAGCCGTTTTCAGATAGCCCTCAATGCAAAGGCTCTAGATGCAAATATTGGTGTGAGAGTTAATTCAATCAAGTAAACACTGCATGTTGGTGAAGGGCATATTGAAGAAGGATCAGCCGAGTGGTTCTTGTGGGAGAACAACTCCATTTGGCTCACTAACTTCACACACCATCAGGCTTCCAAGCAGCTCTCAAGGAAACTCAGTTTTCACACTCTATGCTTAGTGCCCTTTGAGTGCATTATCTAGGAATGAACCTGGTAGAGCATCCCACACAAACGAATGCTCCACATGCGGGTTTCACATGCCACCAACTCCACATTCACAGGCAACTTCAGCGCCACAGCCGTTTTCAGATAGCCCTCAATGCAAAGGCTCTAGACGCAAATATTGGTGTGAGAGCTAATTCAATCAAGGAAACACTGCATGTTGGTGAAGGGCATATTGAAGAAGGATCAGCCGAGTGGTTCTTGTGGGAGAACAACTCCATTTGGCTCACTAACTTCACACACCATCAGGCTTCCAAGCAGCTCTCAAGGAAACTCAGTTTTCACACTCTATGCTTAGTGCCCTTTGAGTGCATTATCTAGGAATGAACCTGGTAGAGCATCCCACATAAATGAATGCTCCACATGCGGGTTTCACATGCCACCAACTCCACATTCACAGGCAACTTCAGCGCCACAGCCGTTTTCAGATAGCCCTCAATGCAAAGGCTCTAGACGCAAATATTGGTGTGAGAGCTAATTCAATCAAGGAAACACTGCATGTTGGTGAAGGGCATATTGAAGAAGGATCAGCCGAGTGGTTCTTGTGGGAGAACAACTCCATTTGGCTCACTAACTTCACACACCATCAGGCTTCCAAGCAGCTCTCAAGGAAACTCAGTTTTCACACTCTATGCTTAGTGCCCTTTGAGTGCATTATCTAGGAATGAACCTGGTAGAGCATCCCACACAAACGAATGCTCCACATGCGGGTTTCACATGCCACCAACTCCACATTCACAGGCAACTTCAGCGCCACAGCCGTTTTCAGATAGCCCTCAATGCAAAGGCTCTAGACGCAAATATTGGTGTGAGAGCTAATTCAATCAAGGAAACACTGCATGTTGGTGAAGGGCATATTGAAGAAGGATCAGCCGAGTGGTTCTTGTGGGAGAACAACTCCATTTGGCTCACTAACTTCACACACCATCAGGCTTCCAAGCAGCTCTCAAGGAAACTCAGTTTTCACACTCTATGCTTAGTGCCCTTTGAGTGCATTATCTAGGAATGAACCTGGTAGAGTATCCCACACAAACGAATGCTCCACATGCGCGTTTCACATGCCACCAACTCCACATTCACAGGCAACTTCAGCGCCACAGCCATTTTCAGATAGCCCTCAATGCAAAGGCTCTAGACGCAAATATTGGTGTGAGAGCTAATTCAATCAAGGAAACACTGCATGTTGGTGAAGGGCATATTGAAGAAGGATCAGCCGAGTGGTTCTTGTGGGAGAACAACTCCATTTGGCTCACTAACTTCACACAGCATCAGGCTTCCAAGCAGCTCTCAAGGAAACTCAGTTTTCACACTCTATGCTTAGTGCCCTTTGTATGGGTAGCACTGAAATGAACCTGGTAGAGCATCCCACACAAACGAATGCTCCACATGCGCGTTTCACATGCCACCAACTCCACATTCACAGGCAACTTCAGCGCCACAGCCGTTTTCAGATAGCCCTCAATGCAAAGGCTCTAGACGCAAATATTGGTGTGAGAGCTAATTCAATCAAGGAAACACTGCATGTTGGTGAAGGGCATATTGAAGAAGGATCAGCCGAGTGGTTCTTGTGGGAGAACAACTCCATTTGGCTCACTAACTTCACACACCATCAGGCTTCCAAGCAGCTCTCAAGGAAACTCAGTTTTCACACTCTATGCTTAGTGCCCTTTGAGTGCATTATCTAGGAATGAACATGGTAGAGCATCCCACACAAACGAATGCTCCACATGCGCGTTTCACATGCCACCAACTCCACATTCACAGGCAACTTCAGCGCCACAGCCGTTTTCAGATAGCCCTCAATGCAAAGGCTCTAGACGCAAATATTGGTGTGAGAGCTAATTCAATCAAGGAAACACTGCATGTTGGTGAAGGGCATATTGAAGAAGGATCAGCCGAGTGGTTCTTGTGGGAGAACAACTCCATTTGGCTCACTAACTTCACACACCATCAGGCTTCCAAGCAGCTCTCAAGGAAACTCAGTTTTCACACTCTATGCTTAGTGCTCTTTGTGTGCCTAGGACTGAAATGAAGCTTTGTCAGCATCCCACACAAACGAATGCTCCACATGCGCGTTTCACATGCCACCAACTCCAGATTCACAGGCAACTTCAGCGCCACAGCCGTTTTCAGATAGCCCTCAATGCAAAGGCTCTAGACGCAAATATTGGTGTGAGAGCTAATTCAATCAAGGAAACACTGCATGTTGGTGAAGGGCATATTGAAGAAGGATCAGCCGAGTGGTTCTTGTGGGAGAACAACTCCATTTGGCTCACTAACTTCACACACCATCAGGCTTCCAAGCAGCTCTCAAGGAAACTCAGTTTTCACACTCTATGCTTAGTGCCCTTTGAGTGCCTAGGACTGAAATGAAGCTGGTAGAGCATCCCTCATAAATGAATGCTCCACATGCGGGTTTCACATGCCACCAACTCCACATTCACAGTCAACTTCAGCGCCACAGCCGTTTTCAGATAGCCCTCAATGCAAAGGCTCTAGACGCAAATATTGGTGTGAGAGCTAATTCAATCAAGGAAACACTGCATGTTGGTGAAGGGCATATTGAAGAAGGATCAGCCGAGTGGTTCTTGTGGGAGAACAACTCCATTTGGCTCACTAACTTCACACACCATCAGGCTTCCAAGCAGCTCTCAAGGAAACTCAGTTTTCACACTCTATGCTTAGTGCCCTTTGAGTGCATTATCTAGGAATGAACCTGGTAGAGCATCCCACAAAAACGAATGCTCCACATGCGGGTTTCACATGCCACCAACTCCACATTCACAGGCAACTTCAGCGCCACAGCCGTTTTCAGATAGCCCTCAATGCAAAGGCTCTAGACGCAAATATTGGTGTGAGAGCTAATTCAATCAAGGAAACACTGCATGTTGGTGAAGGGCATATTGAAGAAGGATCAGCCGAGTGGTTCTTGTGGGAGAACAACTCCATTTGGCTCACTAACTTCACACACCATCAGGCTTCCAAGCAGCTCTCAAGGAAACTCAGTTTTCACACTCTATGCTTAGTGCCCTTTGAGTGCATTATCTAGGAATGAACCTGGTAGAGCATCCCACACAAACGAATGCTCCACATGCGGGTTTCACATGCCACCAACTCCACATTCACAGGCAACTTCAGCGCCACAGCCGTTTTCAGATAGCCCTCAATGCAAAGGCTCTAGACGCAAATATTGGTGTGAGAGCTAATTCAATCAAGGAAACACTGCATGTTGGTGAAGGGCATATTGAAGAAGGATCAGCCGAGTGGTTCTTGTGGGAGAACAACTCCATTTGGCTCACTAACTTCACACACCATCAGGCTTCCAAGCAGCTCTCAAGGAAAATCAGTTTTCACACTCTATGCTTAGTGCCCTTTGTATGGCTAGGACTGAAAAGAACCTGGTAGAGCATCCCACACAAACGAATGCTCCACATGCGCGTTTCACATGCCACCAACTCCACATTCACAGGCAACTTCAGCGCCACAGCCGTTTTCAGATAGCCCTCAATGCAAAGGCTCTAGATGCAAATATTGGTGTGAGAGCTAATTCAATCAAGGAAACACTGCATGTTGGTGAAGGGCATATTGAAGAAGGATCAGCCGAGTGGTTCTTGTGGGAGAACAACTCCATTTGGCTCACTAACTTCACACACCATCAGGCTTCCAAGCAGCTCTCAAGGAAACTCAGTTTTCACACTCTATGCTTAGTGCCCTTTGAGTGCATTATCTAGGAATGAACCTGGTAGAGCATCCCACACGTACGAATGCTCCACATGCGGGTTTCACATGCCACCAACTCCACATTCACAGGCAACTTCAGCGCCACAGCCGTTTTCAGATAGCCCTCAATGCAAAGGCTCTAGACGCAAATATTGGTGTGAGAGCTAATTCAATCAAGGAAACACTGCATGTTGGTGAAGGGCATATTGAAGAAGGATCAGCCGAGTGGTTCTTGTGGGAGAACAACTCCATTTGGCTCACTAACTTCACACACCATCAGGCTTCCAAGCAGCTCTCAAGGAAACTCAGTTTTCACACTCTATGCTTAGTGCCCTTTGTATGGCTAGGACTGAAATGAACCTGGTAGAGCATCCCACACAAACGAATGCTCCACATGCGGGTTTCACATGCCACCAACTCCACATTCACAGGTAACTTCAGCGCCGCAGCCGTTTTCAGATAGCCCTCAATGCAAAGGCTCTAGACGCAAATATTGGTGTGAGAGCTAATTCAATCAAGGAAACACTGCATGTTGGTGAAGGGCATATTGAAGAAGGATCAGCCGAGTGGTTCTTGTGGGAGAACAACTCATTTGGCTCACTTACTTCACACACCATCAGGCTTCCAAGCAGCTCTCAAGGAAACTCAGTTTTCACACTCTATGCTTAGTGCCCTTTGAGTGCATTATCTAGGAATGAACCTGGTAGAGCATCCCACATAAACGAATGCTCCACATGCGGGTTTCACATGCCACCAACTCCACATTCACAGGCAACTTCAGCGCCACAGCCGTTTTCAGATAGCCCTCAATGCAAAGGCTCTAGACGCAAATATTGGTGTGAGAGCTAATTCAATCAAGGAAACACTGCATGTTGGTGAAGGGCATATTGAAGAAGGATCAGCCGAGTGGTTCTTGTGGGAGAACAACTCCATTTGGCTCACTAACTTCACACACCATCAGGCTTCCAAGCAGCTCTCAAGGAAACTCAGTTTTCACACTCTATGCTTAGTGCCCTTTGAGTGCATTATCTAGGAATGAACCTGGTAGAGCATCCCACAAAAACGAATGCTCCACATGCGGGTTTCACATGCCACCAACTCCAGATTCACAGGCAACTTCAGCGCCACAGCCGTTTTCAGATAGCCCTCAATGCAAAGGCTCTAGATGCAAATATTGGTGTGAGAGTTAATTCAATCAAGTAAACACTGCATGTTGGTGAAGGGCATATTGAAGAAGGATCAGCCGAGTGGTTCTTGTGGGAGAACAACTCCATTTGGCTCACTAACTTCACACACCATCAGGCTTCCAAGCAGCTCTCAAGGAAACTCAGTTTTCACACTCTATGCTTAGTGCCCTTTGAGTGCATTATCTAGGAATGAACCTGGTAGAGCATCCCACACAAACGAATGCTCCACATGCGGGTTTCACATGCCACCAACTCCACATTCACAGGCAACTTCAGCGCCACAGCCGTTTTCAGATAGCCCTCAATGCAAAGGCTCTAGACGCAAATATTGGTGTGAGAGCTAATTCAATCAAGGAAACACTGCATGTTGGTGAAGGGCATATTGAAGAAGGATCAGCCGAGTGGTTCTTGTGGGAGAACAACTCCATTTGGCTCACTAACTTCACACACCATCAGGCTTCCAAGCAGCTCTCAAGGAAACTCAGTTTTCACACTCTATGCTTAGTGCCCTTTGAGTGCATTATCTAGGAATGAACCTGGTAGAGCATCCCACATAAATGAATGCTCCACATGCGGGTTTCACATGCCACCAACTCCACATTCACAGGCAACTTCAGCGCCACAGCCGTTTTCAGATAGCCCTCAATGCAAAGGCTCTAGACGCAAATATTGGTGTGAGAGCTAATTCAATCAAGGAAACACTGCATGTTGGTGAAGGGCATATTGAAGAAGGATCAGCCGAGTGGTTCTTGTGGGAGAACAACTCCATTTGGCTCACTAACTTCACACACCATCAGGCTTCCAAGCAGCTCTCAAGGAAACTCAGTTTTCACACTCTATGCTTAGTGCCCTTTGAGTGCATTATCTAGGAATGAACCTGGTAGAGCATCCCACACAAACGAATGCTCCACATGCGGGTTTCACATGCCACCAACTCCACATTCACAGGCAACTTCAGCGCCACAGCCGTTTTCAGATAGCCCTCAATGCAAAGGCTCTAGACGCAAATATTGGTGTGAGAAGCTAATTCAATCAAGGAAACACTGCATGTTGGTGAAGGGCATATTGAAGAAGGATCAGCCGAGTGGTTCTTGTGGGAGAACAACTCCATTTGGCTCACTAACTTCACACACCATCAGGCTTCCAAGCAGCTCTCAAGGAAACTCAGTTTTCACACTCTATGCTTAGTGCCCTTTGAGTGCATTATCTAGGAATGAACCTGGTAGAGTATCCCACACAAACGAATGCTCCACATGCGCGTTTCACATGCCACCAACTCCACATTCACAGGCAACTTCAGCGCCACAGCCATTTTCAGATAGCCCTCAATGCAAAGGCTCTAGACGCAAATATTGGTGTGAGAGCTAATTCAATCAAGGAAACACTGCATGTTGGTGAAGGGCATATTGAAGAAGGATCAGCCGAGTGGTTCTTGTGGGAGAACAACTCCATTTGGCTCACTAACTTCACACAGCATCAGGCTTCCAAGCAGCTCTCAAGGAAACTCAGTTTTCACACTCTATGCTTAGTGCCCTTTGTATGGGTAGCACTGAAATTGAACCTGGTAGAGCATCCCACACAAACGAATGCTCCACATGCGCGTTTCACATGCCACCAACTCCACATTCACAGGCAACTTCAGCGCCACAGCCGTTTTCAGATAGCCCTCAATGCAAAGGCTCTAGACGCAAATATTGGTGTGAGAGCTAATTCAATCAAGGAAACACTGCATGTTGGTGAAGGGCATATTGAAGAAGGATCAGCCGAGTGGTTCTTGTGGGAGAACAACTCCATTTGGCTCACTAACTTCACACACCATCAGGCTTCCAAGCAGCTCTCAAGGAAACTCAGTTTTCACACTCTATGCTTAGTGCCCTTTGAGTGCATTATCTAGGAATGAACATGGTAGAGCATCCCACACAAACGAATGCTCCACATGCGGGTTTCACATGCCACCAACTCCACATTCACAGGCAACTTCAGCGCCACAGCCGTTTTCAGATAGCCCTCAATGCAAAGGCTCTAGACGCAAATATTGGTGTGAGAGCTAATTCAATCAAGGAAACACTGCATGTTGGTGAAGGGCATATTGAAGAAGGATCAGCCGAGTGGTTCTTGTGGGAGAACAACTCCATTTGGCTCACTAACTTCACACACCATCAGGCTTCCAAGCAGCTCTCAAGGAAACTCAGTTTTCACACTCTATGCTTAGTGCTCTTTGTGTGCCTAGGACTGAAATGAAGCTTTGTCAGCATCCCACACAAACGAATGCTCCACATGCGCGTTTCACATGCCACCAACTCCAGATTCACAGGCAACTTCAGCGCCACAGCCGTTTTCAGATAGCCCTCAATGCAAAGGCTCTAGACGCAAATATTGGTGTGAGAGCTAATTCAATCAAGGAAACACTGCATGTTGGTGAAGGGCATATTGAAGAAGGATCAGCCGAGTGGTTCTTGTGGGAGAACAACTCCATTTGGCTCACTAACTTCACACACCATCAGGCTTCCAAGCAGCTCTCAAGGAAACTCAGTTTTCACACTCTATGCTTAGTGCCCTTTGAGTGCCTAGGACTGAAATGAAGCTGGTAGAGCATCCCTCATAAATGAATGCTCCACATGCGGGTTTCACATGCCACCAACTCCACATTCACAGTCAACTTCAGCGCCACAGCCGTTTTCAGATAGCCCTCAATGCAAAGGCTCTAGACGCAAATATTGGTGTGAGAGCTAATTCAATCAAGGAAACACTGCATGTTGGTGAAGGGCATATTGAAGAAGGATCAGCCGAGTGGTTCTTGTGGGAGAACAACTCCATTTGGCTCACTAACTTCACACACCATCAGGCTTCCAAGCAGCTCTCAAGGAAACTCAGTTTTCACACTCTATGCTTAGTGCCCTTTGAGTGCATTATCTAGGAATGAACCTGGTAGAGCATCCCACAAAAACGAATGCTCCACATGCGGGTTTCACATGCCACCAACTCCACATTCACAGGCAACTTCAGCGCCACAGCCGTTTTCAGATAGCCCTCAATGCAAAGGCTCTAGACGCAAATATTGGTGTGAGAGCTAATTCAATCAAGGAAACACTGCATGTTGGTGAAGGGCATATTGAAGAAGGATCAGCCGAGTGGTTCTTGTGGGAGAACAACTCCATTTGGCTCACTAACTTCACACACCATCAGGCTTCCAAGCAGCTCTCAAGGAAACTCAGTTTTCACACTCTATGCTTAGTGCCCTTTGAGTGCATTATCTAGGAATGAACCTGGTAGAGCATCCCACACAAACGAATGCTCCACATGCGGGTTTCACATGCCACCAACTCCACATTCACAGGCAACTTCAGCGCCACAGCCGTTTTCAGATAGCCCTCAATGCAAAGGCTCTAGACGCAAATATTGGTGTGAGAGCTAATTCAATCAAGGAAACACTGCATGTTGGTGAAGGGCATATTGAAGAAGGATCAGCCGAGTGGTTCTTGTGGGAGAACAACTCCATTTGGCTCACTAACTTCACACACCATCAGGCTTCCAAGCAGCTCTCAAGGAAAATCAGTTTTCACACTCTATGCTTAGTGCCCTTTGTATGGCTAGGGACTGAAAAGAACCTGGTAGAGCATCCCACACAAACGAATGCTCCACATGCGCGTTTCACATGCCACCAACTCCACATTCACAGGCAACTTCAGCGCCACAGCCGTTTTCAGATAGCCCTCAATGGCAAAGGCTCTAGATGCAAATATTGGTGTGAGAGCTAATTCAATCAAGGAAACACTGCATGTTGGTGAAGGGCATATTGAAGAAGGATCAGCCGAGTGGTTCTTGTGGGAGAACAACTCCATTTGGCTCACTAACTTCACACACCATCAGGCTTCCAAGCAGCTCTCAAGGAAACTCAGTTTTCACACTCTATGCTTAGTGACCTTTGAGTGCATTATCTAGGAATGAACCTGGTAGAGCATCCCACACGTACGAATGCTCCACATGCGGGTTTCACATGCCACCAACTCCACATTCACAGGCAACTTCAGCGCCACAGCCGTTTTCAGATAGCCCTCAATGCAAAGGCTCTAGACGCAAATATTGGTGTGAGAGCTAATTCAATCAAGGAAACACTGCATGTTGGTGAAGGGCATATTGAAGAAGGATCAGCCGAGTGGTTCTTGTGGGAGAACAACTCCATTTGGCTCACTAACTTCACACACCATCAGGCTTCCAAGCAGCTCTCAAGGAAACTCAGTTTTCACACTCTATGCTTAGTGCCCTTTGTATGGCTAGGACTGAAATGAACCTGGTAGAGCATCCCACACAAACGAATGCTCCACATGCGGGTTTCACATGCCACCAACTCCACATTCACAGGTAACTTCAGCGCCGCAGCCGTTTTCAGATAGCCCTCAATGCAAAGGCTCTAGACGCAAATATTGGTGTGAGAGCTAATTCAATCAAGGAAACACTGCATGTTGGTGAAGGGCATATTGAAGAAGGATCAGCCGAGTGGTTCTTGTGGGAGAACAACTCCATTTGGCTCACTTACTTCACACACCATCAGGCTTCCAAGCAGCTCTCAAGGAAACTCAGTTTTCACACTCTATGCTTAGTGCCCTTTGAGTGCATTATCTAGGAATGAACCTGGTAGAGCATCCCACATAAACGAATGCTCCACATGCGGGTTTCACATGCCACCAACTCCACATTCACAGGCAACTTCAGCGCCACAGCCGTTTTCAGATAGCCCTCAATGCAAAGGCTCTAGACGCAAATATTGGTGTGAGAGCTAATTCAATCAAGGAAACACTGCATGTTGGTGAAGGGCATATTGAAGAAGGATCAGCCGAGTGGTTCTTGTGGGAGAACAACTCCATTTGGCTCACTAACTTCACACACCATCAGGCTTCCAAGCAGCTCTCATGGAAACTCAGTTTTCACACTCTATCCTTAGTGCCCTTTGAGTGCCTAGGAATGAAATGAAGCTTGGAGAGCATCCCACACAAACGAATGCTCCACGTGCGGGTTTCACATGCCACCAACTCCACATTCACAGGCAACTTCAGCGCCACAGCCGTTTTCAGATAGCCCTCAATGCAAAGGCTCTAGACGCAAATATTGGTGTGAGAGCTAATTCAATCAAGGAAACACTGCATGTTGGTGAAGGGCATATTGAAGAAGGATCAGCCGAGTGGTTCTTGTGGGAGAACAACTCCATTTGGCTCACTAACTTCACACACCATCAGGCTTCCAAGCAGCTCTCAAGGAAACTCAGTTTTCACACTCTATGCTTAGTGCCCTTTGAGTGCATTATCTAGGAATGAACCTGGTAGAGCATCCCACACAAACGAATGCTCCACATGCTTGTTTCACATGCCACCAACTCCACATTCACAGGCAACTTCAGCGCCACAGCCGTTTTCAGATAGCCCTCAATGCAAAGGCTCTAGACGCAAATATTGGTGTGAGAGCTAATTCAATCAAGGAAACACTGCATGTTGGTGAAGGGCATATTGAAGAAGGATCAGCCGAGTGGTTCTTGTGGGAGAACAACTCCATTTGGCTCACTAACTTCACACACCATCAGGCTTCCAAGCAGCTCTCAAGGAAACTCAGTTTGCACACTCTATGCTTAGTGCCCTTTGAGTGCCTAGGACTGAAATGAAGCTGGTAGAGCATCCCACACAAACGAATGCTCCACATGCGGGTTTCACATGCCACCAACTCCACATTCACAGGCAACTTCAGCGCCACAGCCGTTTTCAGATAGCCCTCAATGCAAAGGCTCTAGACGCAAATATTGGTGTGAGAGCTAATTCAATCAAGGAAACACTGCATGTTGGTGAAGGGCATATTGAAGAAGGATCAGCCGAGTGGTTCTTGCGGGAGAACAACTCCATTTGGCTCACTAACTTCACACACCATCAGGCTTCCAAGGAGCTCTCAAGGAAACTCAGTTTTCACACTCTATGCTTAGTGCCCTTTGAGTGCCTAGGAATGAAATGAAGCTTGGAGAGCATCCCGCACAAACGAATGCTCCACGTGCGGGTTTCACATGCCACCAACTCCACATTCACAGGCAACTGCAGCGCCACAGCCTTTTTCAGATAGCCCTCAATGCAAAGGCTCTAGACGCAAATATTGGTGTGAGAGCTAATTCAATCAAGGAAACACTGCATGTTGGTGAAGGGCATATTGAAGAAGGATCAGCCGAGTGGTTCTTGTGGGAGAACAACTCCATTTGGCTCACTAACTTCACACACCATCAGGCTTCCAAGCAGCTCTCAAGGAAGCTCAGTTTTCACACTCTATGCTTAGTGCCCTTTGAGTGCATTATCTAGGAATGAACCTGGTAGAGCATCCCACACAAACGAATGCTCCACATGCGCGTTTCACATGCCACCAACTCCACATTCACAGGCAACTTCAGCGCCACAGCCGTTTTCAGATAGCCCTCAATGCAAAGGCTCTAGACGCAAATATTGGTGTGAGAGCTAATTCAATCAAGGAAACACTGCATGTTGGTGAAGGGCATATTGAAGAAGGATCAGCCGAGTGGTTCTTGTGGGAGAACAACTCCATTTGGCTCACTAACTTCACACACCATCAGGCTTCCAAGCAGCTCTCAAGGAAACTCAGTTTTCACACTCTATGCTTAGTGCCCTTTGTATGGCTAGGACTGAAATGAACCTGGTAGAGCATCCCACACAAACGAATGCTCCACATGCGGGTTTCACATGCCACCAACTCCACATTCACAGGTAACTTCAGCGCCGCAGCCGTTTTCAGATAGCCCTCAATGCAAAGGCTCTAGACGCAAATATTGGTGTGAGAGCTAATTCAATCAAGGAAACACTGCATGTTGGTGAAGGGTATATTGAAGAAGGATCAGCCGAGTGGTTCTTGTGGGAGAACAACTCCATTTGGCTAACTAACTTCACACACCATCAGGCTTCCAAGCAGCTCTCAAGGAAACTCAGTTTTCACACTCTATGCTTAGTGCCCTTTGAGTGCATTATCTAGGAATGAACCTGGTAGAGCATCCCACATAAACGAATGCTCCACATGCGGGTTTCACATGCCACCAACTCCACATTCACAGGCAACTTCAGCGCCACAGCCGTTTTCAGATAGCCCTCAATGCAAAGGCTCTAGACGCAAATATTGGTGTGAGAGCTAATTCAATCAAGGAAACACTGCATGTTGGTGAAGGGCATATTGAAGAAGGATCAGCCGAGTGGTTCTTGTGGGAGAACAACTCCATTTGGCTCACTAACTTCACACACCATCAGGCTTCCAAGCAGCTCTCAAGGAAACTCAGTTTTCACACTCTATGCTTAGTGCCCTTTGAGTGCCTAGAATGAAATGAAGCTTGGAGAGCATCCCACACAAACGAATGCTCCACGTGCGGGTTTCACATGCCACCAACTCCACATTCACAGGCAACTTCAGCGCCACAGCCGTTTTCAGATAGCCCTCAATGCAAAGGCTCTAGACGCAAATATTGGTGTGAGAGCTAATTCAATCAAGGAAACACTGCATGTTGGTGAAGGGCATATTGAAGAAGGATCAGCCGAGTGGTTCTTGTGGGAGAACAACTCCATTTGGCTCACTAACTTCACACACCATCAGGCTTCCAAGCAGCTCTCAAGGAAAATCAGTTTTCACACTCTATGCTTAGTGCCCTTTGAGTGCATTATCTAGGAATGAACCTGGTAGAGCATCCCACACAAACGAATGCTCCACATGCGCGTTTCACATGCCACCAACTCCACATTCACAGGCAACTTCAGCGCCACAGCCGTTTTCAGATAGCCCTCAATGCAAAGGCTCTAGACGCAAATATTGGTGTGAGAGCTAATTCAATCAAGGAAACACTGCATGTTGGTGAAGGGCATATTGAAGAAGGATCAGCCGAGTGGTTCTTGTGGGAGAACAACTCCATTTGGCTCACTAACTTCACACACCATCAGGCTTCCAAGCAGCTCTCAAGGAAACTCAGTTTGCACACTCTATGCTTAGTGCCCTTTGAGTGCCTAGGACTGAAATGAAGCTGGTAGAGCATCCCACACAAACGAATGCTCCACATGCGGGTTTCACATTCCACCAACTCCACATTCACAGGCAACTTCAGCGCCACAGCCGTTTTCAGATAGCCCTCAATGCAAAGGCTCTAGACGCAAATATTGGTGTGAGAGCTAATTCAATCAAGGAAACACTGCATGTTGGTGAAGGGCATATTGAAGAAGGATCAGCCGAGTGGTTCTTGCGGGAGAACAACTCCATTTGGCTCACTAACTTCACACACCATCAGGCTTCCAAGGAGCTCTCAAGGAAACTCAGTTTTCACACTCTATGCTTAGTGCCCTTTGAGTGCCTAGGAATGAAATGAAGCTTGGAGAGCATCCCGCACAAACGAATGCTCCACGTGCGGGTTTCACATGCCACCAACTCCACATTCACAGGCAACTGCAGCGTCACAGCCTTTTTCAGATAGCCCTCAATGCAAAGGCTCTAGACGCAAATATTGGTGTGAGAGCTAATTCAATCAAGGAAACACTGCATGTTGGTGAAGGGCATATTGAAGAAGGATCAGCCGAGTGGTTCTTGTGGGAGAACAACTCCATTTGGCTCACTAACTTCACACACCATCAGGCTTCCAAGCAGCTCTCAAGGAAGCTCAGTTTTCACACTCTATGCTTAGTGCCCTTTGAGTGCATTATCTAGGAATGAACCTGGTAGAGCATCCCACACAAACGAATGCTCCACATGCTTGTTTCACATGCCACCAACTCCACATTCACAGGCAACTTCAGCGCCACAGCCGTTTTCAGATAGCCCTCAATGCAAAGGCTCTAGACGCAAATATTGGTGTGAGAGCTAATTCAATCAAGGAAACACTGCATGTTGGTGAAGGGCATATTGAAGAAGGATCAGCCGAGTGGTTCTTGTGGGAGAACAACTCCATTTGGCTCACTAACTTCACACACCATCAGGCTTCCAAGCAGCTCTCAAGGAAGCTCAGTTTTCAACTCTATGCTTAGTGCCCTTTGAGTGCATTATCTAGGAATGAACCTGGTAGAGCATCCCACACAAACGAATGCTCCACATGCGGGTTTCACATGCCACCAACTCCACATTCACAGGCAACTTCAGCGCCACAGCCGTTTTCAGATAGCCCTCAATGCAAAGGCTCTAGACGCAAATATTGGTGTGAGAGCTAATTCAATCAAGGAAACACTGCATGTTGGTGAAGGGCATATTGAAGAAGGATCAGCAGAGTGGTTCTTGTGGGAGAACAACTCCATTTGGCTCACTAACTTCACACACCATCAGGCTTCCAAGCAGCTCTCAAGGAAACTCAGTTTTCACACTCTATGCTTAGTGCCCTTTGAGGGCATTATCTAGGAATGAACCTGGTAGAGCATCCCACACAAACGAATGCTCCACATGCGGGTTTCACATGCCACCAACTCCACATTCACAGGCAACTTCAGCGCCACAGCCGTTTTCAGATAGCCCTCAATGCAAAGGCTCTAGACGCAAATATTGTGTGAGAGCTAATTCAATCAAGGAAACACTGCATGTTGGTGAAGGGCATATTGAAGAAGGATCAGCCGAGTGGTTCTTGTGGGAGAACAACTCCATTTGGCTCACTAACTTCACACACCATCAGGCTTCCAAGCAGCTCTCAAGGAAACTCAGTTTTCACACTCTATGCTTAGTGCCCTTTGAGTGCCTAGGAATGAAATGAAGCTTGGAGAGCATCCCACACAAACGAATGCTCCACATGCGGGTTTCACATGCCACCAACTCCACATTCACAGGCAACTTCAGCGCCACAGCCGTTTTCAGATAGCCCTCAATGCAAAGGCTGTAGACACAAATATTGGTGTGAGAGCTAATTCAATCAAGGAAACACTGCATGTTGGTGAAGGGCATATTGAAGAAGGATCAGCCGAGTGGTTCTTGTGGGAGAACAACTCCATTTGGCTCACTAACTTCACACACCATCAGGCTGCCAAGCAGCTCTCAAGGAAACTCAGTTTTCACACTCTATGCTTAGTGCCCTTTGAGTGCATTATCTAGGAATGAACCTGGTAGAGCATCCCACACAAACGAATGCTCCACATGCGGGTTTCACATGCCACCAACTCCACATTCACAGTCAACTTCAGCGCCACAGCCATTTTCAGATAGCCCTCAATGCAAAGGCTCTAGACGCAAATATTGGTGTGAGAGCTAATTCAATCAAGGAAACACTGCATGTTGGTGAGGGGCATATTGAAGAAGGATCAGCCGAGTGGTTCTTGTGGGAGAACAACTCCATTTGGCTCACTAACTTCACACACCATCAGACTTCCAAGCAGCTCTCAAGGAAACTCAGTTTTCACACTCTATACTTAGTGCCCTTTGAGTGCATTATCTAGGAATGAACCTGGTAGAGCATCCCACACAAACGAATGCTCCACATGCGGGTTTCACATGCCACCAACTCCACATTCACAGGCAACTTCAGCGCCACAGCCGTTTTCAGATAGCCCTCAATGCAAAGGCTCTAGACGCAAATATTGGTGTGAGAGCTAATTCAATCAAGGAAACACTGCATGTTGGTGAAGGGCATATTGAAGAAGGATCAGCCGAGTGGTTCTTGTGGGAGAACAACTCCATTTGGCTCACTAACTTCACACACCATCAGGCTTCCAAGCAGCTCTCAAGGAAACTCAGTTTTCACACTCTATGCTTAGTGCCCTTTGTATGGCTAGGACTGAAATGAACCTGGTAGAGCATCCCACACAAACGAATGCTCCACATGCGGGTTTCACATGCCACCAACTCCACATTCACAGGCAACTTCAGCGCCACAGCCGTTTTCAGATAGCCCTCAATGCAAAGGCTCTAGACGCAAATATTGGTGTGAGAGCTAATTCAATCAAGGAAACACTGCATGTTGGTGAAGGGCATATTGAAGAAGGATCAGCCGAGTGGTTCTTGTGGGAGAACAACTCCATTTGGCTCACTAACTTCACACACCATCAGGCTTCCAAGCAGCTCTCAAGGAAACTCAGTTTTCACACTCTATGCTTAGTGCCCTTTGAGTGCATTATCTAGGAATGAACATGGCAGAGCATCCCACACGTACGAATGCTCCACATGCGGGTTTCACATGCCACCAACTCCACATTCACAGGCAACTTCAGCGCCACAGTCGTTTTCAGATAGCCCTCAATGCAAAGGCTCTAGACGCAAATATTGGTGTGAGAGCTAATTCAATCAAGGAAACACTGCATGTTGGTGAAGGGCATATTGAAGAAGGATCAGCCGAGTGGTTCTTGTGGGAGAACAACTCCATTTGGCTCACTAACTTCACACACCCATCAGGCTTCCAAGCAACTCTCAAGGAAACTCAGTTTTCACACTCTATGCTTAGTGCCCTTTGAGTGCATTATCTAGGAATGAACCTGGTAGAGCATCCCACATAAACGAATGCTCCACATGCGGGTTTCACATGCCACCAACTCCACATTCACAGGCAACTTCAGTGCCACAGCCGTTTTCAGATAGCCCTCAATGCAAAGGCTCTAGACGCAAATATTGGTGTGAGAGCTAATTCAATCAAGGAAACACTGCATGTTGGTGAAGGGCATATTGAAGAAGGATCAGCCGAGTGGTTCTTGTGGGAGAACAACTCCATTTGGCTCACTAACTTCACACACCATCAGGCTGCCAAGCAGCTCTCAAGGAAACTCAGTTTTCACACTCTATGCTTAGTGCCCTTTGAGTGCCTAGGAAAGAAATGAAGCTTGGAGAGCATCCCACACAAACGAATGCTCCACATGCGGGTTTCACATGCCACCAACTCCACATTCACAGGCAACTTCAGCGCCACAGCCGTTTTCAGATAGCCCTCAATGCAAAGGCTCTAGACGCAAATATTGGTGTGAGAGCTAATTCAATCAAGGAAACACTGCATGTTGGTGAAGGGCATATTGAAGAAGGATCAGCCGAGTGGTTCTTGTGGGAGAACAACTCCATTTGGCTCACTAACTTCACACACCATCAGGCTTCCAAGCAGCTCTCAAGGAAACTCAGTTTTCACACTCTATGCTTAGTGCCTTTTGTATGGCTAGGACTGAAATGAACCTGGTAGAGCATCCCTCATAAACGAATGCTCCACATGCGAGTTTCACATGCCACCAACTCCACATTCACAGGCAACTTCAGCGCCACAGCCGTTTTCAGATAGCCCTCAATGCAAAGGCTCTAGACGCAAATATTGGTGTGAGAGCTAATTCAATCAAGGAAACACTGCATGTTGGTGAAGGGCATATTGAAGAAGGATCAGCCGAGTGGTTCTTGTGGGAGAACAACTCCATTTGGCTCACTAACTTCACACACCATCAGGCTTCCAAGCAGCTCTCAAGGAAACTCAGTTTTCACACTCTATGCTTAGTGCCATTTGAGTGCCTAGGAATGAAATGAAGCTTGGAGAGCATCCCACACGTACGAATGCTCCACATGCGGGTTTCACATGCCACCAACTCCACATTCACAGGCAACTTCAGCGCCACAGCCGTTTTCAGATAGCCCTCAATGCAAAGGCTCTAGACGCAAATATTGGTGTGAGAGCTAATTCAATCAAGGAAACACTGCATGTTGGTGAAGGGCATATTGAAGAAGGATCAGCCGAGTGGTTCTTGTGGGAGAACAACTCCATTTGGCTCACTAACTTCACACACCATCAGGCTTCCAAGCAGCTCTCAAGGAAACTCAGTTTTCACACTCTATGCTTAGTGCCCTTTGAGTGCATTATCTAGGAATGAACCTGGTAGAGCATCCCACACAAACGAATGCTCCACATGCTTGTTTCACATGCCACCAACTCCACATTCACAGTCAACTTCAGCGCCACAGCCATTTTCAGATAGCCCTCAATGCAAAGGCTCAAGACGCAAATATTGGTGTGAGAGCTAATTCAATCAAGGAAACACTGCATGTTGGTGAGGGGCATATTGAAGAAGGATCAGCCGAGTGGTTCTTGTGGGAGAACAACTCCATTTGGCTCACTAACTTCACACACCATCAGACTTCCAAGCAGCTCTCAAGGAAACTCAGTTTTCACACTCTATACTTAGTGCCCTTTGAGGGCATTATCTAGGAATGAACCTGGTAGAGCATCCCACACAAACGAATGCTCCACATGCGGGTTTCACATGCCACCAACTCCACATTCACAGGCAACTTCAGCGCCACAGCCGTTTTCAGATAGCCCTCAATGCAAAGGCTCTAGACGCAAATATTGGTGTGAGAGCTAATTCAATCAAGGAAACACTGCATGTTGGTGAAGGGCATATTGAAGAAGGATCAGCCGAGTGGTTCTTGTGGGAGAACAACTCCATTTGGCTCACTAACTTCACACACCATCAGGCTTCCAAGCAGCTCTCAAGGAAACTCAGTTTTCACACTCTATGCTTAGTGCCCTTTGTATGGCTAGGACTGAAATGAAACTGGTAGAGCATCCCACACAAACGAATGCTCCACATGCGGGTTTCACATGCCACCAACTCCACATTCACAGTCAACTTCAGCGCCACAGCCGTTTTCAGATAGCCCTCAATGCAAAGGCTCTAGACGCAAATATTGGTGTGAGAGCTAATTCAATCAAGGAAACACTGCATGTTGGTGAAGGGCATATTGAAGAAGGATCAGCAGAGTGGTTCTTGTGGGAGAACAACTCCATTTGGCTCACTAACTTCACACACCATCAGGCTTCCAAGCAGCTCTCAAGGAAACTCAGTTTTCACACTCTATGCTTAGTGCCCTTTGAGTGCATTATCTAGGAATGAACCTGGTAGAGCATCCCACACAAACGAATGCTCCACGTGCGGGTTTCACATGCCACCAACTCCACATTCACAGGCAACTTCAGCGCCACAGCCATTTTCAGATAGCCCTCAATGCAAAGGCTCTAGACGCAAATATTGGTGTGAGAGCTAATTCAATCAAGGAAACACTGCATGTTGGTGAGGGGCATATTGAAGAAGGATCAGCCGAGTGGTTCTTGTGGGAGAACAACTCCATTTGGCTCACTAAACTTCACACACCATCAGACTTCCAAGCAGCTCTCAAGGAAACTCAGTTTTCACACTCTATACTTAGTGCCCTTTGAGTGCATTATCTAGGAATGAACCTGGTAGAGCATCCCACACAAACGAATGCTCCACATGCGCGTTTCACATGCCACCACCTCCACATTCACAGGCAACTTCAGCGCCACAGCCGTTTTCAGATAGCCCTCAATGCAAAGGCTCTAGACGCAAATATTGGTGTGAGAGCTAATTCAATCAAGGAAACACTGCATGTTGGTGAAGGGCATATTGAAGAAGGATCAGCCGAGTGGTTCTTGTGGGAGAACAACTCCATTTGGCTCACTAACTTCACACACCATCAGGCTTCCAAGCAGCTCTCAAGGAAACTCAGTTTTCACACTCTATGCTTAGTGCCCTTTGAGTGCATTATCTAGGAATGAACCTGGTAGAGCATCTCACACAAACGAATGCTCCACATGCGGGTTTCACATGCCACCAACTCCACATTCACAGGCAACTTCAGCGCCACAGCCGTTTTCAGATAGCCCTCAATGCAAAGGCTCTAGACGCAAATATTGGTGTGAGAGCTAATTCAATCAAGGAAACACTGCATGTTGGTGAAGGGCATATTGAAGAAGGATCAGCCGAGTGGTTCTTGTGGGAGAACAACTCCATTTGGCTCACTAACTTCACACACTATCAGGCTTCCAAGCAGCTCTCAAGGAAACTCAGTTTTCACACTCTATGCTTAGTGCCCTTTGTATGGCTAGGACTGAAATGAACCTGGTAGAGCATCCCACACAAACGAATGCTCCACATGCGGGTTTCACATGCCACCAACTCCACATTCACAGGCAACTTCAGCGCCACAGCCATTTTCAGATAGCACTCAATGCAAAGGCTCTAGACGCAAATATTGGTGTGAGAGCTAATTCAATCAAGGAAACACTGCATGTTGGTGAAGGGCATATTGAAGAAGGATCAGCCGAGTGGTTCTTGTGGGAGAACAACTCCATTTGGCTCACTAACTTCACACACCATCAGGCTTCCAAGCAACTCTCAAGGAAACTCAGTTTTCACACTCTATGCTTAGTGCCCTTTGAGTGCATTATCTAGGAATGAACCTGGTAGAGCATCCCACATAAACGAATGCTCCACATGCGGGTTTCACATGCCACCAACTCCACATTCACAGGCAACTTCAGCGCCACAGCCGTTTTCAGATAGCCCTCAATGCAAAGGCTCTAGACGCAAATATTGGTGTGAGAGCTAATTCAATCAAGGAAACACTGCATGTTGGTGAAGGGCATATTGAAGAAGGATCAGCCGAGTGGTTCTTGTGGGAGAACAACTCCATTTGGCTCACTAACTTCACACACCATCAGGCTGCCAAGCAGCTCTCAAGGAAACTCAGTTTTCACACTCTATGCTTAGTCTCCTTTGTATGGCTAGGACTGAAATGAACCTGGTAGAGCATCCCACACAAACGAATGCTCCACATGCGGGTTTCACATGCCACCAACTCCACATTCACAGGCAACTTCAGCGCCACAGCCGTTTTCAGATAGCCCTCAATGCAAAGGCTCTAGACGCAAATATTGGTGTGAGAGCTAATTCAATCAAGGAAACACTGCATGTTGGTGAAGGGCACATTGAAGAAGGATCAGCCGAGTGGTTCTTGTGGGAGAACAACTCCATTTGGCTAACTAACTTCACACACCATCAGGCTTCCAAGCAGCTCTCAAGGAAACTCAGTTTTCACACTCTATGCTTAGTGCCCTTTGAGTGCATTATCTAGGAATGAACCTGGTAGAGCATCCCACATAAACGAATGCTCCACATGCGGGTTTCACATGCCACCAACTCCACATTCACAGGCAACTTCAGCGCCACAGCCGTTTTCAGATAGCCCTCAATGCAAAGGCTCTAGACGCAAATATTGGTGTGAGAGCTGATTCAATCAAGGAAACACTGCATGTTGGTGAAGGGCATATTGAAGAAGGATCAGCCGAGTGGTTCTTGTGGGAGAACAACTCCATTTGGCTCACTAACTTCACACACCATCAGGCTTCCAAGCAGCTCTCAAGGAAACTCAGTTTTCACACTCTATGCTTAGTGCCCTTTGAGTGCCTAGGAATGAAATGAAGCTTGGAGAGCATCCCACACAAACGAATGCTCCACGTGCGGGTTTCACATGCCACCAACTCCACATTCACAGGCAACTTCAGCGCCACAGCCGTTTTCAGATAGCCCTCAATGCAAAGGCTCTAGACGCAAATATTGGTGTGAGAGCTAATTCAATCAAGGAAACACTGCATGTTGGTGAAGGGCATATTGAAGAAGGATCAGCCGAGTGGTTCTTGTGGGAGAACAACTCCATTTGGCTCACTAACTTCACACACCATCAGGCTTCCAAGCAACTCTCAAGGAAACTCAGTTTTCACACTCTATGCTTAGTGCCCTTTGAGTGCATTATCTAGGAATGAACCTGGTAGAGCATCCCACACAAACGAATGCTCCACATGCTTGTTTCACATGCCACCAACTCCACATTCACAGGCAACTTCAGCGCCACAGCCGTTTTCAGATAGCCCTCAATGCAAAGGCTCTAGACGCAAATATTGGTGTGAGAGCTAATTCAATCAAGGAAACACTGCATGTTGGTGAAGGGCACATTGAAGAAGGATCAGCCGAGTGGTTCTTGTGGGAGAACAACTCCATTTGGCTAACTAACTTCACACACCATCAGGCTTCCAAGCAGCTCTCAAGGAAACTCAGTTTTCACACTCTATGCTTAGTGCCCTTTGAGTGCATTATCTAGGAATGAACCTGGTAGAGCATCCCACATAAACGAATGCTCCACATGCGGGTTTCACATGCCACCAACTCCACATTCACAGGCAACTTCAGCGCCACAGCCGTTTTCAGATAGCCCTCAATGCAAAGGCTCTAGACGCAAATATTGGTGTGAGAGCTGATTCAATCAAGGAAACACTGCATGTTGGTGAAGGGCATATTGAAGAAGGATCAGCCGAGTGGTTCTTGTGGGAGAACAACTCCATTTGGCTCACTAACTTCACACACCATCAGGCTTCCAAGCAGCTCTCAAGGAAACTCAGTTTTCACACTCTATGCTTAGTGCCCTTTGAGTGCCTAGGAATGAAATGAAGCTTGGAGAGCATCCCACACAAACGAATGCTCCACGTGCGGGTTTCACATGCCACCAACTCCACATTCACAGGCAACTTCAGCGCCACAGCCGTTTTCAGATAGCCCTCAATGCAAAGGCTCTAGACGCAAATATTGGTGTGAGAGCTAATTCAATCAAGGAAACACTGCATGTTGGTGAAGGGCATATTGAAGAAGGATCAGCCGAGTGGTTCTTGTGGGAGAACAACTCCATTTGGCTCACTAACTTCACACACCATCAGGCTTCCAAGCAACTCTCAAGGAAACTCAGTTTTCACACTCTATGCTTAGTGCCCTTTGAGTGCATTATCTAGGAATGAACCTGGTAGAGCATCCCACACAAACGAATGCTCCACATGCTTGTTTCACATGCCACCAACTCCACATTCACAGGCAACTTCAGCGCCACAGCCGTTTTCAGATAGCCCTCAATGCAAAGGCTCTAGACGCAAATATTGGTGTGAGAGCTAATTCAATCAAGGAAACACTGCATGTTGGTGAAGGGCACATTGAAGAAGGATCAGCCGAGTGGTTCTTGTGGGAGAACAACTCCATTTGGCTCACTAACTTCACACACCATCAGACTTCCAAGCAGCTCTCAAGGAAACTCAGTTTTCACACTCTATACTTAGTGCCCTTTGAGTGCCTAGGACTGAAATGAACCTGGTAGAGCATCCCACACAAACGAATGCTCCACATGCGGGTTTCACATGCCACCACCTCCACATTCACAGGCAACTTCAGCGCCACAGCCGTTTTCAGATAGCCCTCAATGCAAAGGCTCTAGACGCAAATATTGGTGTGAGAGCTAATTCAATCAAGGAAACAATGCATGTTGGTGAAGGGCATATTGAAGAAGGATCAGCCGAGTGGTTCTTGTGGGAGAACAACTCCATTTGGCTCACTAACTTCACACACCATCAGGCTTCCTAGCAGCTCTCAAGGAAACTCAGTTTTTACACTCTATGCTTAGTGCCCTTTGAGTGCATTATCTAGGAATGAACCTGGTAGAGCATCCCACACAAACGAATGCTCCACATGCTTGTTTCACATGCCACCAACTCCACATTCACAGGCAACTTCAGCGCTACAGCCATTTTCAGATAGCCCTCAATGCAAAGGCTCTAGACGCAAATATTGGTGTGAGAGCTAATTCAATCAAGGAAACACTGCATGTTGGTGAGGGGCATATTGAAGAAGGATCAGCCGAGTGGTTCTTGTGGGAGAACAACTCCATTTGGCTCACTAACTTCACACACCATCAGACTTCCAAGCAGCTCTCAAGGAAACTCAGTTTTCACACTCTATACTTAGTGCCCTTTGAGTGCATTATCTAGGAATGAACATGGTAGAGCATCCCACACAAACGAATGCTCCACATGCGGGTTTCACATGCCACCACCTCCACATTCACAGGCAACTTCAGCGCCACAGCCGTTTTCAGATAGCCCTCAATGCAAAGGCTCTAGACGCAAATATTGGTGTGAGAGCTAATTCAATCAAGGAAACACTGCATGTTGGTGAAGGGCATATTGAAGAAGGATCAGCCGAGTGGTTCTTGTGGGAGAACAACTCCATTTGGCTCACTAACTTCACACACCATCAGGCTTCCAAGCAGCTCTCAAGGAAACTCAGTTTTCACACTCTATGCTTAGTGCCCTTTGTATGGCTAGGACTGAAATGAACCTGGTAGAGCATCCCACACAAACGAATGCTCCACATGCGGGTTTCACATGCCACCAACTCCACATTCACAGGCAACTTCAGCGCCACAGCCGTTTTCAGATAGCCCTCAATGCAAAGGCTCTAGACGCAAATATTGGTGTGAGAGCTAATTCAATCAAGGAAACACTGCATGTTGGTGAAGGGCATATTGAAGAAGGATCAGCCGAGTGGTTCTTGTGGGAGAACAACTCCATTTGGCTCACTAACTTCACACACCATCAGGCTTCCAAGCAGCTCTCAAGGAAACTCAGTTTTCACACTCTATGCTTAGTGCCCTTTGAGTGCATTATCTAGGAATGAACATGGTAGAGCATCCCACACGTACGAATGCTCCACATGCGGGTTTCACATGCCACCAACTCCACATTCACAGGCAACTTCAGCGCCACAGTCGTTTTCAGATAGCCCTCAATGCAAAGGCTCTAGACGCAAATATTGGTGTGAGAGCTAATTCAATCAAGGAAACACTGCATGTTGGTGAAGGGCATATTGAAGAAGGATCAGCCGAGTGGTTCTTGTGGGAGAACAACTCCATTTGGCTCACTAACTTCACACACCATCAGGCTTCCAAGCAGCTCTCAAGGAAACTCAGTTTTCACACTCTATGCTTACTGCCCTTTGAGTACATTATCTAGGAATGAACATGGTAGAGCATCTCACACAAACGAATGCTCCACATGCGGGTTTCACATGCCACCAACTCCACATTCACAGGCAACTTCAGCGCCACAGCCGTTTTCAGATAGCCCTCAATGCAAAGGCTCTAGACGCAAATATTGGTGTGAGAGCTAATTCAATCAAGGAAACACTGCATGTTGGTGAAAGGCATATTGAAGAAGGATCAGCCGAGTGGTTCTTGTGGGAGAACAACTCCATTTGGCTCACTAACTTCACACACCATCAGGCTTCCAAGCAACTCTCAAGGAAACTCAGTTTTCACACTCTATGCTTAGTGCCCTTTGAGTGCATTATCTAGGAATGAACCTGGTAGAGCATCCCACATAAACGAATGCTCCACATGCGGGTTTCACATGCCACCAACTCCACATTCACAGGCAACTTCAGCGCCACAGCCGTTTTCAGATAGCCCTCAATGCAAAGGCTCTAGACGCAAATATTGGTGTGAGAGCTAATTCAATCAAGGAAACACTGCATGTTGGTGAAGGGCATATTGAAGAAGGATCAGCCGAGTGGTTCTTGTGGGAGAACAACTCCATTTGGCTCACTAACTTCACACACCATCAGGCTGCCAAGCAGCTCTCAAGGAAACTCAGTTTTCACACTCTATGCTTAGTGCCCTTTGTATGGCTAGGACTGAAATGAACCTGGTAGAGCATCCCACACAAACGAATGCTCCACATGCGGGTTTCACATGCCACCAACTCCACATTCACAGGCAACTTCAGCGCCACAGCCGTTTTCAGATAGCCCTCAATGCAAAGGCTCTAGACGCAAATATTGGTGTGAGAGCTAATTCAATCAAGGAAACACTGCATGTTGGTGAAGGGCACATTGAAGAAGGATCAGCCGAGTGGTTCTTGTGGGAGAACAACTACATTTGGCTAACTAACTTCACACACCATCAGGCTTCCAAGCAGCTCTCAAGGAAACTCAGTTTTCACACTCTATGCTTAGTGCCCTTTGAGTGCCTAGGAATGAAATGAAGCTTGGAGAGCATCTCACACAAACGAATGCTCCACGTGCGGGTTTCACATGCCACCAACTCCACATTCACAGGCAACTTCAGCGCCACAGCCGTTTTCAGATAGCCCTCAATGCAAAGGCTCTAGACGCAAATATTGGTGTGAGAGCTAATTCAATCAAGGAAACACTGCATGTTGGTGAAGGGCATATTGAAGAAGGATCAGCCGAGTGGTTCTTGTGGGAGAACAACTCCATTTGGCTCACTAACTTCACACCACCATCAGGCTTCCAAGCAACTCTCAAGGAAACTCAGTTTTCACACTCTATGCTTAGTGCCCTTTGAGTGCATTATCTAGGAATGAACCTGGTAGAGCATCCCACACAAACGAATGCTCCACATGCTTGTTTCACATGCCACCAACTCCACATTCACAGGCAACTTCAGCGCCACAGCCGTTTTCAGATAGCCCTCAATGCAAAGGCTCTAGACGCAAATATTGGTGTGAGAGCTAATTCAATCAAGGAAACACTGCATGTTGGTGAAGGGCATATTGAAGAAGGATCAGCCGAGTGGTTCTTGTGGGAGAACAACTCCATTTGGCTCACTAACTTCACACACCATCAGGCTTCCTAGCAGCTCTCAAGGAAACTCAGTTTTTACACTCTATGCTTAGTGCCCTTTGAGTGCATTATCTAGGAATGAACATGGTAGAGCATCCCACACAAACGAATGCTCCACATGCGGGTTTCACATGCCACCAACTCCACATTCACAGGCAACTTCAGCTCCACAGCCGTTTTCAGATAGCCCTCAATGCAAAGGCTCTAGACGCAAATATTGGTGTGAGAGCTAATTCAATCAAGGAAACACTGCATGTTGGTGAAGGGCATATTGAAGAAGGATCAGCCGAGTGGTTCTTGTGGGAGAACAACTCCATTTGGCTCACTAACTTCACACACCATCAGGCTGCCAAGCAGCTCTCAAGGAAACTCAGTTTTCACACTCTATGCTTAGTGCCCTTTGAGTGCCTAGGAAAGAAATGAAGCTGGGAGAGCATCCCACACAAACGAATGCTCCACATGCGGGTTTCACATGCCACCAACTCCACATTCACAGGCAACTTCAGCGCCACAGCCGTTTTCAGATAGCCCTCAATGCAAAGGCTCTAGACGCAAATATTGGTGTGAGAGCTAATTCAATCAAGGAAACACTGCATGTTGGTGAAGGGCATATTGAAGAAGGATCAGCCGAGTGGTTCTTGTGGGAGAACAACTCCATTTGGCTAACTAACTTCACACCCCATCAGGCTTCCAAGCAGCTCTCAAGGAAACTCAGTTTTCACACTCTATGCTTAGTGCCCTTTGAGTGCATTATCTAGGAATGAACATGGTACAGCATCCCACACAAACGAATGCTCCACATGCGGGTTTCACATGCCACCAACTGCACATTCACAGGCAACTTCAGCGCCACAGCCGTTTTCAGATAGCCCTCAATGCAAAGGCTCTAGACGCAAATATTGGTGTGAGAGCTAATTCAATCAAGGAAACACTGCATGTTGGTGAAGGGCATATTGAAGAAGGATCAGCCGAGTGGTTCTTGTGGGAGAACAACTCCATTTGGCTCACTAACTTCACACACCATCAGGCTTCCAAGCAGCTCTCAAGGAAACTCAGTTTTCACACTCTATGCTTAGTGCCCTTTGTATGGCTAGGAATGAAATGAAGCTTGGAGAGCATCCCTCATAAACGAATGCTCCACATGCGGGTTTCACATGCCACCAACTCCACATTCACAGGCAACTTCAGCGCCACAGCCGTTTTCAGATAGCCCTCAATGCAAAGGCTCTAGACGCAAATATTGGTGTGAGAGCTAATTCAATCAAGGAAACACTGCATGTTGGTGAAGGGCATATTGAAGAAGGATCAGCCGAGTGGTTCTTGTGGGAGAACAACTCCATTTGGCTCAGTAACTTCACACCCCATCAGGCTTCCAAGCAGCTCTCAAGGAAACTCAGTTTTTACACTCTATGCTTAGTGCCCTTTGAGTGCATTATCTAGGAATGATCATGGTACAGCATCCCACACAAACGAATGCTCCACATGCGGGTTTCACATGCCACCAACTGCACATTCACAGGCAACTTCAGCGCCACAGCCGTTTTCAGATAGCCCTCAATGCAAAGGCTCTAGACGCAAATATTGGTGTGAGAGCTAATTCAATCAAGGAAACACTGCATGTTGGTGAAGGGCATATTGAAGAAGGATCAGCCGAGTGGTTCTTGTGGGAGAACAACTCCATTTGGCTCACTAACTTCACACACCATCAGGCTGCCAAGCAGCTCTCAAGGAAACTCAGTTTTCACACTCTATGCTTAGTGCCCTTTGTATGGCTAGGACTGAAATGAAGCTTGGAGAGCATCCCACACAAACGAATGCTCCACATGCGGGTTTCACATGCCACCAACTCCACATTCACAGGCAACTTCAGCGCCACAACCGTTTTCAGATAGCCCTCAATGCAAAGGCTCTAGACGCAAATATTGGTGTGAGAGCTAATTCAATCAAGGAAACACTGCATGTTGGTGAAGGGCATATTGAAGAAGGATCAGCCGAGTGGTTCTTGTGGGAGAACAACTCCATTTGGCTCACTAACTTCACACACCATCAGGCTTCCAAGCAGCTCTCAAGGAAACTCAGTTTTCACACTCTATGCTTAGTGCCCTTTGAGTGCCTAGGAATGAAATGAAGCTTGGAGAGCATCCCACACAAACGAATGCTCCACATGCGGGTTTCACATGCCACCAACTCCACATTCACAGTCAACTTCAGCGCCACAGCCGTTTTCAGATAGCCCTCAATGCAAAGGCTCTAGACGCAAATATTGGTGTGAGAGCTAATTCAATCAAGGAAACACTGCATGTTGGTGAAGGGCATATTGAAGAAGGATCAGCCGAGTGGTTCTTGTGGGAGAACAACTCCATTTGGCTCACTAACTTCACACACCGTCAGGCTTCCAAGCAGCTCTCAAGGAAACTCAGTTTTCACACTCTATGCTTAGTGCCCTTTGAGTGCATTATCTAGGAATGAACCTGGTAGAGCATCCCACACAAACGAATGCTCCACATGCTTGTTTCACATGCCACCAACTCCACATTCACAGGCAACTTCAGCGCCACAGCCGTTTTCAGATAGCCCTCAATGCAAAGGCTCTAGACGCAAATATTGGTGTGAGAGCTAATTCAATCAAGGAAATACTGCATGTTGGTGAAGGGCATATTGAAGAAGGATCAGCCGAGTGGTTCTTGTGGGAGAACAACTCCATTTGGCTCACTAACTTCACACACCATCAGGCTTCCAAGCAGCTCTCAAGGAAACTCAGTTTTCACACTCTATGCTTAGTGCCCTTTGTATGGCTAGGACTGAAATGAACCTGGTAGAGCATCCCTCATAAACGAATGCTCCACATGCGGGTTTCACATGCCACCAACTCCACATTCACAGGCAACTTCAGCGCCACAGCCGTTTTCAGATAGCCCTCAATGCAAAGGCTCTAGACGCAAATATTGGTGTGAGAGCTAATTCAATCAAGGAAACACTGCATGTTGGTGAAGGGCATATTGAAGAAGGATCAGCCGAGTGGTTCTTGTGGGAGAACAACTCCATTTGGCTCATTAACTTCACACCCCATCAGGCTTCCAAGCAGCTCTCAAGGAAACTCAGTTTTCACACTCTATGCTTAGTGCCCTTTGAGTGCATTATCTAGGAATGAACATGGTACAGCATCCCACACAAACGAATGCTCCACATGCGGGTTTCACATGCCACCAACTGCACATTCACAGGCAACTTCAGCGCCACAGCCGTTTTCAGATAGCCCTCAATGCAAAGGCTCTAGACGCAAATATTGGTGTGAGAGCTAATTAAATCAAGGAAACACTGCATGTTGGTGAAGGGCATATTGAAGAAGGATCAGCCGAGTGGTTCTTGTGGGAGAACAACTCCATTTGGCTCACTAACTTCACACACCATCAGGCTGCCAAGCAGCTCTCAAGGAAACTCAGTTTTCACACTCTATGCTTAGTGCCCTTTGAGTGCATTATCTAGGAATGAACCTGGTAGAGCATCCCACACAAACGAATGCTCCACATGCTTGTTTCACATGCCACCAACTCCACATTCACAGGCAACTTCAGCGCCACAGCCGTTTTCAGATAGCCCTCAATGCAAAGGCTCTAGACGCAAATATTGGTGTGAGAGCTAATTCAATCAAGGAAATACTGCATGTTGGTGAAGGGCATATTGAAGAAGGATCAGCCGAGTGGTTCTTGTGGGAGAACAACTCCATTTGGCTCACTAACTTCACACACCATCAGGCTTCCAAGCAGCTCTCAAGGAAACTCAGTTTTCACACTCTATGCTTAGTGCTCTTTGTATGGCTAGGACTGAAATGAACCTGGTAGAGCATCCCTCATAAACGAATGCTCCACATGCGGGTTTCACATGCCACCAACTCCACATTCACAGGCAACTTCAGCGCCACAGCCGTTTTCAGATAGCCCTCAATGCAAAGGCTCTAGACGCAAATATTGGTGTGAGAGCTAATTCAATCAAGGAAACACTGCATGTTGGTGAAGGGCATATTGAAGAAGGATCAGCCGAGTGGTTCTTGTGGGAGAACAACTCCCTTTGGCTCATTAACTTCACACCCAATCAGGCTTCCAAGCAGCTCTCAAGGAAACTCAGTTTTCACACTCTATGCTTAGTGCCCTTTGAGTGCATTATCTAGGAATGAACATGGTACAGCATCCCACACAAACGAATGCTCCACATGCGGGTTTCACATGCCACCAACTGCAGATTCCACAGGCAACTTCAGCGCCACAGCCGTTTTCAGATAGCCCTCAATGCAAAGGCTCTAGACGCAAATATTGGTGTGAGAGCTAATTCAATCAAGGAAACACTGCATGTTGGTGAAGGGCATATTGAAGAAGGATCAGCCGAGTGGTTCTTGTGGGAGAACAACTCCATTTGGCTCACTAACTTCACACACCATCAGGCTGCCAAGCAGCTCTCAAGGAAACTCAGTTTTCACACTCTATGCTTAGTGCCCTTTGTATGGCTAGGACTGAAATGTTGCTTGGAGAGCATCCCACACAAACGAATGCTCCACATGCGGGTTTCACATGCCACCAACTCCATATTCACAGGCAACTTCAGCGCCACAGCCGTTTTCAGATAGCCCTCAATGCAAAGGCTCTAGACGCAAATATTGGTGTGAGAGCTAATTCAATCAAGGAAACACTGCATGTTGGTGAAGGGCATATTGAAGAAGGATCAGCCGAGTGATTCTTGTGGGAGAACAACTCCATTTGGCTAACTAACTTCACACAACATCAGGCTTCCAAGCAGCTCTCAAGGAAACTCAGTTTTCACACTCTATGCTTAGTGCCCTTTGAGTGCATTATCTAGGAATGAACCTGGTAGAGCATCCCACATAAACGAATGCTCCACATGCGGGTTTCACATGCCACCAACTCCACATTCACAGGCAACTTCAGCGCCACAGCCGTTTTCAGATAGCCCTCAATGCAAAGGCTCTAGACGCAAATATTGGTGTGAGAGCTAATTCAATCAAGGAAACACTGCATGTTGGTGACGGGCATATTGAAGAAGGATCAGCCGAGTGGTTCTTGTGGGAGAACAACTCCACCTTGCTCACTAACTTCACACACCATCAGGCTTCCAAGCAGCTCTCAAGGAAACTCAGTTTTCACATTCTATGCTTAGTGCTCTTTGTATGGCTAGGACTGAAATGAACCTGGTAGAGCATCCCACACAAACGAATGCTCCACATGCGGGTTTCACATGCCACCAACTCCACATTCACAGGCAACTTCAGTGCCACAGCCGTTTTCAGATAGTTCTCAATGCAAAGGCTCTAGACGCAAATATTGGTGTGAGAGCTAATTCAATCAAGGAAACACTGCATGTTGGTGAAGGGCATATTGAAGAAGGATCAGCCGAGTGGTTCTTGTGGGAGAACAACTCCATTTGGCTCACTAACTTCACACACCATCAGGCTTCCAAGCAGCTCTCAAGGAAACTCAGTTTTCACACTCTATGCTTAGTGCCCTTTGATTGACTAGGACTGAAATGAAGCTTGGAGAGCATCCCACATAAACGAATGCTCCACATGCGGGTTTCACATGCCACCAACTCCACATTCACAGGCAACTTCAGCGCCACAGCCGTTTCCAGATAGCCCTCAATGCAAAGGCTCTAGACGCAAATATTGGTGTGAGAGCTAATTCAATCAAGGAAACACTGCATGTTGGTGAAGGGCATATTGAAGAAGGATCAGCCGAGTGGTTCTTGTGGGAGAACAACTCCATTTGGCTCACTAACTTCACAAACCATCAGGCTTCCAAGCAGCTCTCAAGGAAACTCAGTTTTCACACTCTATGCTTAGTGCCCTTTGAGTGCATTATCTAGGAATGAAATGGTAGAGCATCCCACACGTATGAATGCTCCACATGCGGGTTTCACATGCCACCAACTCCACATTCACAGGCAACTTCAGCGCCACAGTCGTTTTCAGATAGCCCTCAATGCAAAGGCTCTAGACGCAAATATTGGTGTGAGAGCTAATTCAATCAAGGAAACACTGCATGTTGGTGAAGGGCATATTGAAGAAGGATCAGCCGAGTGGTTCTTGTGGGAGAACAACTCCATTTGGCTCACTAACTTCACACACCATCAGGCTTCCAAGCATCTCTCAAGGAAACTCAGTTTTCACACTCTATGCTTAGTGCTCTTTGTGTGCTTAGGACTGAAATGAAGCTTGGAGAGCATCCCACACATAAACGAATGCTCCACATGCGGGTTTCACATGCCACCAACTCCACATTCACAGGCAACTTCAGCGCCACAGCCGTTTTCAGATAGCCCTCAATGCAAAGGCTCTAGACGCAAATATTGGTGTGAGAGCTAATTCAATCAAGGAAACACTGCATGTTGGTTAAGGGCATATTGAAGAAGGATCAGCCGAGTGGTTCTTGTGGGAGAACAACTCCATTTGGCTCACTAACTTCACACACCATCAGGCTTCCAAGCAGCTCTCAAGGAAACTCAGTTTTCACACTCTATTCTTATTGCCCTTTGAGTGCATTATCTAGGAATGAACCTGGTAGAGCATCCCACACAAACGAATGCTCCACATGCGGGTTTCACATGCCACCAACTCCACATTCACAGGCAACTTCAGCGCCACAGCCGTTTTCAGATAGCCCTCAATGCAAAGGCTCTAGACGCAAATATTGGTGTGAGAGCTAATTCAATCAAGGAAACACTGCATGTTGGTGAAGGGCATATTGAAGAAGGATCAGCCGAGTGGTTCTTGTGGGAGAACAACTCCATTTGGCTCACTAACTTCACACAGCATCAGGCTTCCAAGCAGCTCTCAAGGAAACTCAGTTTTCACACTCTATGCTTAGTGCTCTTTGTGTGCTTAGGACTGAAATGAAGCTTGGAGAGCATCCCAAACATAAACGAATGCTCCACATGCGGGTTTCACATGCCACCAACTCCACATTCACAGGCAACTTCAGCGCCACAGCCGTTTTCAGATAGCCCTCAATGCAAAGGCTCTAGACGCAAATATTGGTGTGAGAGCTAATTCAATCAAGGAAACACTGCATGTTGGTGAAGGGCATATTGAAGAAGGATCAGCCGAGTGGTTCTTGTGGGAGAACAACTCCATTTGGCTCACAAACTTCACACACCATCAGGCTTCCAAGCAGCTCTCAAGGAAACTCAGTTTTCACACTCTATGCTTAGTGCCTTTTGAGTGCATTATCTCGGAATGAACATGGTAGAGCATCCCACACAAACGAATGCTCCACATGCGGGTTTCACATGCCACCAACTCCACATTCACAGGCAACTTCAGTGCCACAGCCGTTTTCAGATAGCCCTCAATGCAAAGGCTCTAGACGCAAATATTGGTGTGAGAGCTAATTCAATCAAGGAAACACTGCATGTTGGTGAAGGGCATATTGAAGAAGGATCAGCCGAGTGGTTCTTGTGGGAGAACAACTCCATTTGGCTCACTAACTTCACACACCATCAGGCTTCCAAGCAGCTCTCATGGAAACTCAGTTTTCACACTCTATTCTTATTGCCCTTTGAGTGCATTATCTAGGAATGAACCTGGTAGAGCATCCCACACAAACGAATGCTCCACATGCGGGTTTCACATGCCACCAACTCCACATTCACAGGCAACTTCAGCGCCACAGCCGTTTTCAGATAGCCCTCAATGCAAAGGCTCTAGACGCAAATATTGGTGTGAGAGCTAATTCAATCAAGGAAACACTGCATGTTGGTGAAGGGCATATTGAAGAAGGATCAGCCGAGTGGTTCTTGTGGGAGAACAACTCCATTTGGCTCACTAACTTCACACACCATCAGGCTTCCAAGCAGCTCTCAAGGAAACTCAGTTTTTACACTCTATGCTTAGTGCCCTTTGAGTGCATTATCTAGGAATGAACATGTTAGAGCATCCCACACAAACGAATGCTCCACATGCGGGTTTCACATGCTACCAACTCCACATTCACAGGCAACTTCAGCGCCACAGCCGTTTTCAGATAACCCTCAATGCAAAGGCTCTAGACGCAAATATTGGTGTGAGAGCTAATTCAATCCAGGAAACACTGCATGTTGGTGAAGGGCCTATTGAAGAAGGATCAGCCGAGTGGTTCTTGTGGGAGAACAACTCCATTTGGCTCACTAACTTCACACACCATCAGGCTGCCAAGCAGCTCTCAAGGAAACTCAGTTTTCACACTCTATGCTTAGTGCCCTTTGTATGGCTAGGACTGAAATGAACCTGGTAGAGCATCCCACACAAACGAATGCTCCACATGCGGGTTTCACATGCCACCAACTCCACATTCACAGTCAACTTCAGCGCCACTGCCGTTTTCAGATAGCCCTCAATGCAAAGGCTCTAGACGCAAATATTGGTGTGAGAGCTAATTCAATCAAGGAAACACTGCATGTTGGTGAAGGGCATATTGAAGAAGGATCAGCCGAGTGGTTCTTGTGGGAGAACAACTCCATTTGGCTCACTAACTTCACACACCATCAGGCTTCCAAGCAGCTCTCAAGGAAACTCAGTTTTCACACTCTATGCTTAGTGCCCTTTGTATGGCTAGGACTGAAATGAACCTGGTAGAGCATCCCTCATAAACGAATGCTCCACATGCGGGTTTCACATGCCACCAACTCCACATTCACAGGCAACTTCAGCGCCACAGCCGTTTTCAGATAGCCCTCAATGCAAAGGCTCTAGACGCAAATATTGGTGTGAGAGCTAATTCAATCAAGGAAACACTGCATGTTGGTGAAGGGCCTATTGAAGAAGGATCAGCCGAGTGGTTCTTGTGGGAGAACAACTCCATTTGGCTCACTAACTTCACACACCATCAGGCTGCCAAGCAGCTCTCAAGGAAACTCAGTTTTCACACTCTATGCTTAGTGCCCTTTGTATGGCTAGGACTGAAATGAACCTGGTAGAGCATCCCACACAAACGAATGCTCCACATGCGGGTTTCACATGCCACCAACTCCACATTCACAGTCAACTTCAGCGCCACAGCCGTTTTCAGATAGCCCTCAATGCAAAGGCTCTAGACGCAAATATTGGTGTGAGAGCTAATTCAATCAAGGAAACACTGCATGTTGGTGAAGGGCATATTGAAGAAGGATCAGACGAGTGGTTCTTGTGGGAGAACAACTCCATTTGGCTCACTAACTTCACACACCATCAGGCTTCCAAGCAGCTCTCAAGGAAACTCAGTTTTCACACTCTATGCTTAGTGCCCTTTGAGTGCCTAGGAATGAAATGAAGCTTGGAGAGCATCCCACACAAACGAATGCTCCACATGCGGGTTTCACATGCCACCAACTCCACATTCACAGGCAACTTCAGCGCCACAGCCGTTTTCAGATAGCCCTCAATGCAAAGGCTCTAGACGCAAATATTGGTGTGAGAGCTAATTCAATCAAGGAAACACTGCATGTTGGTGAAGGGCATATTGAAGAAGGATCAGCCGAGTGGTTCTTGTGGGAGAACAACTCCATTTGGCTCACTAACTTCACACACCATCAGGCTTCCAAGCAGCTCTCAAGGAAACTCAGTTCTCACACTCTATGCTTAGTGCCCTTTGAGTGCATTATCTAGGAATGAACCTGGTAGAGCATCCCACACAAACGAATGCTCCACATGCTTGTTTCACATGCCACCAACTCCACATTCACAGGCAACTTCAGCGCCACAGCCGTTTTCAGATAGCCCTCAATGCAAAGGCTCTAGACGCAAATATTGGTGTGAGAGCTAATTCAATCAAGGAAATACTGCATGTTGGTGAAGGGCATATTGAAGAAGGATCAGCCGAGTGGTTCTTGTGGGAGAACAACTCCATTTGGCTCACTAACTTCACACACCATCAGGCTTCCAAGCAGCTCTCAAGGAAACTCAGTTTTCACACTCTATGCTTAGTGCCCTTTGTATGGCTAGGACTGAAATGAACCTGGTAGAGCATCCCTCATAAACGAATGCTCCACATGCGGGTTTCACATGCCACCAACTCCACATTCACAGGCAACTTCAGCGCCACAGCCGTTTTCAGATAGCCCTCAATGCAAAGGCTCTAGACGCAAATATTGGTGTGAGAGCTAATTCAATCAAGGAAACACTGCATGTTGGTGAAGGGCATATTGAAGAAGGATCAGCCGAGTGGTTCTTGTGGGAGAACAACTCCATTTGGCTCATTAACTTCACACCCCATCAGGCTTCCAAGCAGCTCTCAAGGAAACTCAGTTTTCACACTCTATGCTTAGTGCCCTTTGAGTGCATTATCTAGGAATGAACATGGTACAGCATCCCACACAAACGAATGCTCCACATGCGGGTTTCACATGCCACCAACTCCACATTCACAGGCAACTTCAGCGCCACAGCCGTTTTCAGATAGCCCTCAATGCAAAGGCTCTAGACGCAAATATTGGTGTGAGAGCTAATTCAATCAAGGAAACACTGCATGTTGGTGAAGGGCATATTGAAGAAGGATCAGCCGAGTGGTTCTTGTGGGAGAACAACTCCATTTGGCTAACTAACTTCACACACCATCAGGCTTCCAAGCAGCTCTCAAGGAAACTCAGTTTTCACACTCTATGCTTAGTGCCCTTTGAGTGCATTATCTAGGAATGAACCTGGTAGAGCATCCCACATAAACGAATGCTCCACATGCGGGTTTCACATGCCACCAACTCCACATTCACAGGCAACTTCAGCGCCACAGCCGTTTTCAGATAGCCCTCAATGCAAAGGCTCTAGACGCAAATATTGGTGTGAGAGCTAATTCAATCAAGGAAACACTGCATGTTGGTGAAGGGCATATTGAAGAAGGATCAGCCGAGTGGTTCTTGTGGGAGAACAACTCCATTTGGCTCACTAACTTCACACACCATCAGGCTTCCAAGCATCTCTCAAGGAAACTCAGTTTTCACACTCTATGCTTAGTGCTCTTTGTGTGCTTAGGACTGAAATGAAGCTTGGAGAGCATCCCACACATAAACGAATGCTCCACATGCGGGTTTCACATGCCACCAACTCCACATTCACAGGCAACTTCAGCGCCACAGCCGTTTTCAGATAGCCCTCAATGCAAAGGCTCTAGACGCAAATATTGGTGTGAGAGCTAATTCAATCAAGGAAACACTGCATGTTGGTGAAGGGCATATTGAAGAAGGATCAGCCGAGTGGTTCTTGTGGGAGAACAACTCCATTTGGCTCACTAACTTCACAAACCATCAGGCTTCCAAGCAGCTCTCAAGGAAACTCAGTTTTCACACTCTATGCTTAGTGCCCTTTGAGTGCATTATCTAGGAATGAACATGGTAGAGCATCCCACACGTATGAATGCTCCACATGCGGGTTTCACATGCCACCAACTCCACATTCACAGGCAACTTCAGCGCCACAGTCGTTTTCAGATAGCCCTCAATGCAAAGGCTCTAGACGCAAATATTGGTGTGAGAGCTAATTCAATCAAGGAAACACTGCATGTTGGTGAAGGGCATATTGAAGAAGGATCAGCCGAGTGGTTCTTGTGGGAGAACAACTCCATTTGGCTCACTAACTTCACACACCATCAGGCTTCCAAGCAGCTCTCAAGGAAACTCAGTTTTCACACTCTATGCTTAGTGCTCTTTGTGTGCTTAGGACTGAAATGAAGCTTGGAGAGCATCCCACACAAACGAATGCTCCACATGCGGGTTTCACATGCCACCAACTCCACATTCACAGGCAACTTCAGCGCCACAGCCGTTTTCAGATAGCCCTCAATGCAAAGGCTCTAGACGCAAATATTGGTGTGAGAGCTAATTCAATCAAGGAAACACTGCATGTTGGTGAAGGGCATATTGAAGAAGGATCAGCCGAGTGGTTCTTGTGGGAGAACAACTCCATTTGGCTCACTAACTTCACACACCATCAGGCTTCCAAGCAGCTCTCAAGGAAACTCAGTTTTCACACTCTATGCTTAGTGCCCTTTGAGTGCATTATCTAGGAATGAACCTGGTAGAGCATCCCACACAAACGAATGCTCCACATGCTTGTTTCACATGCCACCAACTCCACATTCACAGGCAACTTCAGCGCCACAGCCATTTTCAGATAGCCCTCAATGCAAAGGCTCTAGACGCAAATATTGGTGTGAGAGCTAATTCAATCAAGGAAATACTGCATGTTGGTGAAGGGCATATTGAAGAAGGATCAGCCGAGTGGTTCTTGTGGGAGAACAACTCCATTTGGCTCACTAACTTCACACACCATCAGGCTTCCAAGCAGCTCTCAAGGAAACTCAGTTTTCACACTCTATGCTTAGTGCCCTTTGTATGGCTAGGACTAAAATGAACCTGGTAGCGCATCCCTCATAAACGAATGCTCCACATGCGGGTTTCACATGCCACCAACTCCACATTCACAGGCAACTTCAGCGCCACAGCCGTTTTCAGATAGCCCTCAATGCAAAGGCTCTAGACGCAAATATTGGTGTGAGAGCTAATTCAATCAAGGAAACACTGCATGTTGGTGAAGGGCATATTGAAGAAGGATCAGCCGAGTGGTTCTTGTGGGAGAACAACTCCATTTGGCTCATTAACTTCACACCCCATCAGGCTTCCAAGCAGCTCTTAAGGAAACTCAGTTTTCACACTCTATGCTTAGTGCCCTTTGAGTGCATTATCTAGGAATGAACCTGGTAGAGCATCCCACACAAACGAATGCTCCACATGCGGGTTTCACATGCCACCAACTGCACATTCACAGGCAACTTCAGCGCCACAGCCGTTTTCAGATAGCCCTCAATGCAAAGGATCTAGACGCAAATATTGGTGTGAGAGCTAATTCAATCAAGGAAACACTGCATGTTGGTGAAGGGCATATTGAAGAAGGATCAGCCGAGTGGTTCTTGTGGGAGAACAACTCCATTTGGCTCACTAACTTCACACACCATCAGGCTTCCAAGCAGCTCTCAAGGAAACTCAGTTTTCACACTCTATGCTTAGTGCCCTTTGTATGGCTAGAACTGAAATGAAGCTTGGAGAGCATCCCACACAAACGAATGCTCCACATGCGGGTTTCACATGCCACCAACTCCACATTCACAGGCAACTTCAGTGCCACAGCCGTTTTCAGATAGCCCTCAATGCAAAGGCTCTAGACGCAAATATTGGTGTGAGAGCTAATTCAATCAAGGAAACACTGCATGTTGGTGAAGGGCATATTGAAGAAGGATCAGCCGAGTGGTTCCTGTGGGAGAACAACTCCATTTGGCTCACTAACTTCACACACCATCAGGCTTCCAAGCAGCTCTCAAGGAAACTCAGTTTTCACACTCTATGCTTAGTGCCCTTTGAGTGCATTATCTAGGAATGAACCTGGTAGAGCATCCCACACAAATGAATGCTCCACATGCGGGTTTCACATGCCACCAACTCCACATTCACAGGCAACTTCAGCGCCACAGCCGTTTTCAGATAGCTCTCAATGCAAACGCTCTAGACGCAAATATTGGTGTGAGAGCTAATTCAATCAAGGAAACACTGCATGTTGGTGAAGGGCATATTGAAGAAGGATCAGCCGAGTGGTTCTTGTGGGAGAACAACTCCATTTGGCACACTAACGTCACACACCATCAGGCTTCCAAGCAGCTCTCAAGGAAACTCAGTTTTTACACTCTATGCTTAGTGCCCTTTGAGTGCATTATCTAGGAATGAACCTGGTAGAGCATCCCACACAAACGAATGCTCCACATGCGGGTTTCACATGCCACCAACTCCACATTCACAGGCAACTTCAGCGCCACAGCCGTTTTCAGATAGCCCTCAATGCAAAGGCTCTAGACTCAAATATTGGTGTGAGAGCTAATTCAATCAAGGAAACACTGCATGTTGGTGAAGGGCATATTGAAGAAGGATCAGCCGAGTGGTTCTTGTGGGAGAACAACTCCATTTGGCTCACTAACTTCACACACCATCAGGCTTCCAAGCAGCTCTCAAGGAAACTCAGTTTTCACACTCTATGCTTAGTGCCCTTTGTATGGCTAGGACTGAAATGAACCTGGTAGAGCATCCCACACAAACGAATGCTCCACATGCGGGTTTCACATGCCACCAACTCCACATTCACAGGCAACTTCAGCGCCACAGCCGTTTTCAGATAGCCCTCAATGCAAAGGCTCTAGACGCAAATATTGGTGTGAGAGCTAATTCAATCAAGGAAACACTGCATGTTGGTGAAGGGCATATTGAAGAAGGATCAGCCGAGTGGTTCTTGTGGGAGAACAACTCCATTTGGCTCACTAACTTCACACACCATCAGGCTTCCAAGCAGCTCTCAAGGAAACTCAGTTTTCACACTCTATGCTTAGTGCCCTTGAGTGCATTATCTAGGAATGAACATGGTAGAGCATCCCACACGTACGAATGCTCCACTTGCGGGTTTCACATGCCACCAACTCCACATTTACAGGCAACTTCAGCGCCACAGCCGTTTTCAGATAGCCCTCAATGCAAAGGCTCTAGACGCAAATATTGGTGTGAGAGCTAATTCAATCAAGGAAACACTGCATGTTGGTGAAGGGCATATTGAAGAAGGATCAGCCGAGTGGTTCTTGTGGGAGAACAACTCCATTTGGCTCACTAACTTCACACACCATCAGGCTTCCAAGCAGCTCTCAAGGAAACTCAGTTTTTACACTCTATGCTTAGTGCCCTTTGAGTGCATTATCTAGGAATGAACATGTTAGAGCATCCCACACAAACGAATGCTCCACATGCGGGTTTCACATGCCACCAACTCCACATTCACAGGCAACTTCAGCGCCACAGCCGTTTTCAGATAACCCTCAATGCAAAGGCTCTAGACGCAAATATTGGTGTGAGAGCTAATTCAATCCAGGAAACACTGCATGTTGGTGAAGGGCCTATTGAAGAAGGATCAGCCGAGTGGTTCTTGTGGGAGAACAACTCCATTTGGCTCACTAACTTCACACACCATCAGGCTGCCAAGCAGCTCTCAAGGAAACTCAGTTTTCACACTCTATGCTTAGTGCCCGTTGAGTGCCTAGGAATGAAATGAAGCTTGGAGAGCATCCCACACAAACGAATGCTCCACATGCGGGTTTCACATGCCACCAACTCCACATTCACAGGCAACTTCAGCGCCACAGCCGTTTTCAGATAGCCCTCAATGCAAAGGCTCTAGACGCAAATATTGGTGTGAGAGCTAATTCAATCAAGGAAACACTGCATGTTGGTGAAGGGCATATTGAAGAAGGATCAGCCGAGTGGTTCTTGTGGGAGAACAACTCCATTTGGCTCACTAACTTCACACACCATCAGGCTTCCAAGCAGCTCTCAAGGAAACTCAGTTTTCACACTCTATGCTTAGTGCCCTTTGAGTGCATTATCTAGGAATGAACCTGGTAGAGCATCCCACACAAACGAATGCTCCACATGCTTGTTTCACATGCCACCAACTCCACATTCACAGGCAACTTCAGCGCCACAGCCATTTTCAGATAGCCCTCAATGCAAAGGCTCTAGACGCAAATATTGGTGTGAGAGCTAATTCAATCAAGGAAATACTGCATGTTGGTGAAGGGCATATTGAAGAAGGATCAGCCGAGTGGTTCTTGTGGGAGAACAACTCCATTTGGCTCACTAACTTCACACACCATCAGGCTTCCAAACAGCTCTCAAGGAAACTCAGTTTTCACACTCTATGCTTAGTGCCCTTTGTATGGCTAGGACTGAAATGAACCTGGTAGCGCATCCCTCATAAACGAATGCTCCACATGCGGGTTTCACATGCCACCAACTCCACATTCACAGGCAACTTCAGCGCCACAGCCGTTTTCAGATAGCCCTCAATGCAAAGGCTCTAGACACAAATATTGGTGTGAGAGCTAATTCAATCAAGGAAACACTGCATGTTGGTGAAGGGCATATTGAAGAAGGATCAGCCGAGTGGTTCTTGTGGGAGAACAACTCCATTTGGCTCACTAACTTCACACCCCATCAGGCTTCCAAGCAGCTCTTAAGGAAACTCAGTTTTCACACTCTATGCTTAGTGCCCTTTGAGTGCATTATCTAGGAATGAACATGGTACAGCATCCCACACAAACGAATGCTCCACATGCGGGTTTCACATGCCACCAACTGCACATTCACAGGCAACTTCAGCGCCACAGCCGTTTTCAGATAGCCCTCAATGCAAAGGATCTAGACGCAAATATTGGTGTGAGAGCTAATTCAATCAAGGAAACACTGCATGTTGGTGAAGGGCATATTGAAGAAGGATCAGCCGAGTGGTTCTTGTGGGAGAACAACTCCATTTGGCTCACTAACTTCACACACCATCAGGCTTCCAAGCAGCTCTCAAGGAAACTCAGTTTTCACACTCTATGCTTAGTGCCCTTTGTATGGCTAGGACTGAAATGAAGCTTGGAGAGCATCCCACACAAACGAATGCTCCACATGCGGGTTTCACATGCCACCAACTCCACATTCACAGGCAACTTCAGCGCCACAGCCGTTTTCAGATAGCCCTCAATGCAAAGGCTCTAGACGCAAATATTGGTGTGAGAGCTAATTCAATCAAGGAAACACTGCATGTTGGTGAAGGGCATATTGAAGAAGGATCAGCCGAGTGGTTCTTGTGGGAGAACAACTCCATTTGGCTCACTAACTTCACACACCATCAGGCTTCCAAGCAGCTCTCAAGGAAACTCAGTTTTCACACTCTATGCTTAGTGCCCTTTGAGTGCATTATCTAGGAATGAACCTGGTAGAGCATCCCACATAAACGAATGCTCCACATGCGGGTTTCACATGCCACCAACTCCACATTCACAGGCAACTTCAGCGCCACAGCCGTTTTCAGATAGCCCTCAATGCAAAGGCTCTAGACGCAAATATTGGTGTGAGAGCTAATTCAATCAAGGAAACACTGCATGTTGGTGAAGGGCATATTGAAGAAGGATCAGCCGAGTGGTTCTTGTGGGAGAACAACTCCACTTTGCTCACTAACTTCACACACCATCAGGCTTCCAAGCAGCTCTCAAGGAAACTCAGTTTTCACACTCTATGCTTAGTGCCCTTTGATTGACTAGGACTGAAATGAAGCTTGGAGAGCATCCCACACAAACGAATGTTCCACATGCGGGTTTCACATGCCACCAACTCCACATTCACAGGCAACTTCAGCGCCACAGCCATTTTCAGATAGCCCTCAATGCAAAGGCTCTAGACGCAAATATTGGTGTGAGAGCTAATTCAATCAAGGAAACACTGCATGTTGGTGAAGGGCATATTGAAGAAGGATCAGCCGAGTGGTTCTTGTGGGAGAACAACTCCATTTGGCTCACTAACTTCACACACCATCAGGCTTCCAAGCAGCTCTCAAGGAAACTCAGTTTTCACACTCTATGCTTAGTGCCCTTTGATTGACTAGGACTGAAATGAAGCTTGAAGAGCATCCCACACAAACGAATGCTCCACATGCGGGTTTCACATGCCACCAACTCCACATTCACAGGCAACTTCAGCGCCACAGCCATTTTCAGATAGTCCTCAATGCAGAGGCTCTAGACGCAAATATTGGTGTGAGAGCTAATTCAATCAAGGAAACACTGCATGTTGGTGAAGGGCATATTGAAGAAGGATCAGCCGAGTGGTTCTTGTGGGAGAACAACTCCATTTGGCTCACTAACTTCACACACCATCAGGCTTCCAAGCAGCTCTCAAGGAAACTCAGTTTTCACACTCTATGCTTAGTGCCCTTTGAGTGCATTATCTAGGAATGAACCTGGTAGAGCATCCCACACAAATGAATGCTCCACATGCGGGTTTCACATGCCACCAACTCCACATTCACAGGCAACTTCAGCGCCACAGCCGTTTTCAGATAGCTCTCAATGCAAAGGCTCTAGACGCAAATATTGGTGTGAGAGCTAATTCAATCAAGGAAACACTGCATGTTGGTGAAGGGCATATTGAAGAAGGATCAGCCGAGTGGTTCTTGTGGGAGAACAACTCCATTTGGCACACTAACGTCACACACCATCAGGCTTCCAAGCAGCTCTCAAGGAAACTCAGTTTTTACACTCTATGCTTAGTGCCCTTTGAGTGCATTATCTAGGAATGAACCTAGTAGAGCATCCCACACAAACGAATGCTCCACATGCGGGTTTCACATGCCACCAACTCCACATTCACAGGCAACTTCAGCGCCACAGCCGTTTTCAGATAGCCCTCAATGCAAAGGCTCTAGACGCAAATATTGGTGTGAGAGCTAATTCAATCAAGGAAACACTGCATGTTGGTGAAGGGCATATTGAAGAAGGATCAGCCGAGTGGTTCTTGTGGGAGAACAACTCCATTTGGCTCACTAACTTCACACACCATCAGGCTTCCAAGCAGCTCTCAAGGAAACTCAGTTTTCACACTCTATGCTTAGTGCCCTTTGTATGGCTAGGACTGAAATGAACCTGGTAGAGCATCCCACACAAACGAATGCTCCACATGCGGGTTTCACATGCCACCAACTCCACATTCACAGGCAACTTCAGCGCCACAGCCGTTTTCAGATAGCCCTCAATGCAAAGGCTCTAGACGCAAATATTGGTGTGAGAGCTAATTCAATCAAGGAAACACTGCATGTTGGTGAAGGGCATATTGAAGAAGGATCAGCCGAGTGGTTCTTGTGGGAGAACAACTCCATTTGGCTCACTAACTTCACACACCATCAGGCTTCCAAGCAGCTCTCAAGGAAACTCAGTTTTCACACTCTATGCTTAGTGCCCTTGAGTGCATTATCTAGGAATGAACATGGTAGAGCATCCCACACAAACGAATGCTCCACTTGCGGGTTTCACATGCCACCAACTCCACATTCACAGGCAACTTCAGCGCCACAGCCGTTTTCAGATAGCCCTCAATGCAAAGGCTCTAGACGCAAATATTGGTGTGAGAGCTAATTCAATCAAGGAAACACTGCATGTTGGTGAAGGGCATATTGAAGAAGGATCAGCCGAGTGGTTCTTGTGGGAGAACAACTCCATTTGGCTCACTAACTTCACACACCATCAGGCTTCCAAGCAGCTCTGAAGGAAACTCAGTTTTCACACTCTATGCTTAGTGCCCTTTGTATGGCTAGGACTGAAATGAACCTGGTAGAGCATCCCACACAAACGAATGCTCCACATGCGGGTTTCACATGCCACCAACTCCACATTCCCAGTCAACTTCAGCGCCACAGCCGTTTTCAGATAGCCCTCAATGCAAAGGCTCTAGACGCAAATATTGGTGTGAGAGCTAATTCAATCAAGGAAACACTGCATGTTGGTGAAGGGCATATTGAAGAAGGATCAGCCGAGTGGTTCTTGTGGGAGAACAACTCCATTTGGCTAACTAACTTCACACACCATCAGGCTTCCAAGCAACTCTCAAGGAAACTCAGTTTTCACACTCTATGCTTAGTGCCCTTTGAGTGCATTATCTAGGAATGAACCTGGTAGAGCATCCCACATAAACGAATGCTCCACATGCGGGTTTCCCATGCCACCAACTCCACATTCACAGTCAACTTCAGCGCCACAGCCGTTTTCAGATAGCCCTCAATGCAAAGGCTCTAGACGCAAATATTGGTGTGAGAGCTAATTCAATCAAGGAAACACTGCATGTTGGTGAAGGGCATATTGAAGAAGGATCAGCCGAGTGGTTCTTGTGGGAGAACAACTCCATTTGGCTCACTAACTTCACACACCATCAGGCTTCCAAGCAACTCTCAAGGAAACTCAGTTTTCACACTCTGTGCTTAGTGCCCTTTGAGTGCATTATCTAGGAATGAACATGGTAGAGCATCCCACACAAACGAATGCTCCACATGCGGGTTTCACATGCCACCAACTCCACATTCACAGGCAACTTCAGCGCCACAGCCGTTTTCAGATAGCCCTCAATGCAAAGGCTCTAGACGCAAATATTGGTGTGAGAGCTAATTCAATCAAGGAAACACTGCATGTTGGTGAAGGGCATATTGAAGAAGGATCAGCCGAGTGGTTCTTGTGGGAGAACAACTCCATTTGGCTAACTAACTTCACACACCATCAGGCTTCCAAGCAGCTCTCAAGGAAACTCAGTTTTCACACTCTATGCTTAGTGCCCTTTGTATGGCTAGGACTGAAATGAACCTGGTAGAGCATCCCACACAAACGAATGCTCCACATGCGGGTTTCACATGCCACCAACTCCACATTCACAGGCAACTTCAGCGCCACAGCCGTTTTCAGATAGCCCTCAATGCAAAGGCTCTAGACGCAAATATTGGTGTGAGAGCTAATTCAATCAAGGAAACACTGCATGTTGGTGAAGGGCATATTGAAGAAGGATCAGCCGAGTGGTTCTTGTGGGAGAACAACTCCATTTGGCTAACTAACTTCACACACCATCAGGCTTCCAAGCAGCTCTCAAGGAAACTCAGTTTTCACACTCTATGCTTAGTGCCCTTTGAGTGCATTATCTAGGAATGAACCTGGTAGAGCATCCCACACAAACGAATGCTCCACATGCTTGTTTCACATGCCACCAACTCCACATTCACAGGCAACTTCAGCGCCACAGCCGTTTTCAGATAGCCCTCAATGCAAAGGCTCTAGACGCAAATATTGGTGTGAGAGCTAATTCAATCAAGGAAACACTGCATGTTGGTGAAGGGCATATTGAAGAAGGATCAGCCGAGTGGTTCTTGTGGGAGAACAACTCCATTTGGCTCACTAACTTCACACACCATCAGGCTTCCAAGCAGCTCTCAAGGAAAATCAGTTTTTACACTCTATGCTTAGTGCCCTTTGAGTGCATTATCTAGGAATGAACATGGTAGAGCATCCCACACAAACGAATGCTCCACATGCGGGTTTCACATGCCACCAACTCCACATTCACAGGCAACTTCAGCGCCACAGCCGTTTTCAGATAGCCCTCAATGCAAAGGCTCTAGACGCAAATATTGGTGTGAGAGCTAATTCAATCAAGGAAACACTGCATGTTGGTGAAGGTCATATTGAAGAAGGATCAGCCGAGTGGTTCTTGTGGGAGAACAACTCCATTTGGCTCACTAACTTCACACACCATCAGGCTTCCAAGCAGCTCTCAAGGAAACTCAGTTTTCACACTCTATGCTTAGTGCCCTTTGAGTGCCTAGGACTGAAATGAAGCTGGTAGAGCATCCCACACAAACGAATGCTCCACATGCGGGTTTCACATGCCACCAACTCCACATTCACAGGCAACTTCAGCGCCACAGCCGTTTTCAGATAGCCCTCAATGCAAAGGCTCTAGACGCAAATATTGGTGTGAGAGCTAATTCAATCAAGGAAACACTGCATGTTGGTGAAGGGCATATTGAAGAAGGATCAGCCGAGTGGTTCTTGTGGGAGAACAACTCCATTTGGCTAACTAACTTCACACACCATCAGGCTTCCAAGCAGCTCTCAAGGAAACTCAGTTTTCACACTCTATGCTTAGTGCCCTTTGAGTGCCTAGGAATGAAATGAAGCTTGGAGAGCATCCCACACAAACGAATGCTCCACATGCGGGTTTCACATGCCACCAACTCCACATTCACAGGCAACTTCAGCGCCACAGCCGTTTTCAGATAGCCCTCAATGCAAAGGCTCTAGACGCAAATATTGGTGTGAGAGCTAATTCAATCAAGGAAACACTGCATGTTGGTGAAGGGCATATTGAAGAAGGATCAGCCAAGTGGTTCTTGTGGGAGAACAACTCCATTTGGCTCACTAACTTCACACACCATCAGGCTTCCAAGCAGCTCTCAAGGAAACTCAGTTTTCACACTCTATGCTTAGTGCCCTTTGAGTGCATTATCTAGGAATGAACCTGGTAGAGCATCCCACACAAACGAATGCTCCACATGCTTGTTTCACATGCCACCAACTCCACATTCACAGGCAACTTCAGCGCCACAGCCGTTTTCAGATAGCCCCCAATGCAAAGGCTCTAGACGCAAATATTGGTGTGAGAGCTAATTCAATCAAGGAAACACTGCATGTTGGTGAAGGGCATATTGAAGAAGGATCAGCCGAGTGGTTCTTGTGGGAGAACAACTCCATTTGGCTCACTAACTTCACACACCATCAGGCTTCCAAGCAGCTCTCAAGGAAACTCAGTTTTCACACTCTATGCTTAGTGCCCTTTGTATGGCTAGGACTGAAATGATGCTTGGAGAGCATCCCACACAAACGAATGCTTCACTTGCGGGTTTCACATGCCACCAACTCCACATTCACAGGCAACTTCAGCGCCACAGCCGTTTTCAGATAGCCCTCAATGCAAAGGCTCTAGACGCAAATATTGGTGTGAGAGCTAATTCAATCAAGGAAACACTGCATGTTGGTGAAGGGCATATTGAAGAAGGATCAGCCGAGTGGTTCTTGTGGGAGAACAACTCCATTTGGCTCACTAACTTCACACACCATCAGGCTTCCAAGCAGCTCTCAAGGAAACTCAGTTTTCACACTCTATGCTTAGTGCCCTTTGAGTGCATCATGTAGGAATGAACCTGATAGAGCATCCCACATAAACGAATGCTCCACATGCGGGTTTCACATGCCACCAACTCCACATTCACAGGCAACTTCAGCGCCACAGCCGTTTTCAGATAGCCCTCAATGCAAAGGCTCTAGACGCAAATATTGGTGTGAGAGCTAATTCAATCAAGGAAACACTGCATGTTGGTGAAGGGCATATTGAAGAAGGATCAGCCGAGTGGTTCTTGTGGGAGAACAACTCCATTTGGCTCACTAACTTCACACACCATCGGGCTTCCAAGCAGCTCTCAAGGAAACTCAGTTTTCACACTCTATGCTTAGTGCTCTTTGTGTGCCTAGGACTGAAATGAAGCTTTGTCAGCATCCCACACAAACGAATGCTCCACATGCGGGTTTCACATGCCACCAACTCCACATTCACAGGCAACTTCAGCGCCACAGCCGTTTTCAGATAGCCCTCAATGCAAAGGCTCTAGACGCAAATATTGGTGTGAGAGCTAATTCAATCAAGGAAACACTGCATGTTGGTGAAGGGCATATTGAAGAAGGATCAGCCGAGTGGTTCTTGTTGGAGAACAACTCCATTTGGCTCACTAACTTCACACACCATCAGGCTTCCAAGCAGCTCTCAAGGAAACTCAGTTTTCACACTCTATGCTTAGTGCCCTTTAAGTGCATTATCTAGGAATGAACATGGTAGAGCATCCCACACAAACGAATGCTCCACATGCTTGTTTCACATGCCACCAACTCCACATTCACAGGCAACTTCAGCGCCACAGCCGTTTTCAGATAGCCCTCAATGCAAAGGCTCTAGACGCAAATATTGGTGTGAGAGCTAATTCAATCAAGGAAACACTGCATGTTGGTGAAGGGCATATTGAAGAAGGATCAGCCGAGTGGTTCTTGTGGGAGAACAACTCCATTTGTCTCACTAACTTCACACACCATCAGGCTTCCAAGCAGCTCTCAAGGAAACTCAGTTTTCACACTCTATGCTTAGTGCCCTTTGAGTGCATTATCTAGGAATGAACCTGGTAGAGCATCCCACACAAACGAATGCTCCACATGCGGGTTTCACATGCCACCAACTCCACATTCACAGGCAACTTCAGCGCCACAGCCGTTTTCAGATAGCTCTCAATGCAAAGGCTCTAGACGCAAATATTGGTGTGAGAGCTAATTCAATCAAGGAAACACTGCATGTTGGTGAAGGGCATATTGAAGAAGGATCAGCCGAGTGGTTCTTGTGGGAGAACAACTCCATTTGGCTAACTAACGTCACACACCATCAGGCTTCCAAGCAGCTCTCAAGGAAACTCAGTTTTCACACTCTATGCTTAGTGCCCTTTGAGTGCATTATCTAGGAATGAACCTGGTAGAGCATCCCACATAAACGAATGCTCCACATGCGGGTTTCACATGCCACCAACTCCACATTCACAGGCAACTTCAGCGCCACAGCCGTTTTCAGATAGCCCTCAATGCAAAGGCTCTAGACGCAAATATTGGTGTGAGAGCTAATTCAATCAAGGAAACACTGCATGTTGGTGAAGGGCATATTGAAGAAGGATCAGCCGAGTGGTTCTTGTGGGAGAACAACTCCATTTTACTCACTAACTACACACACCATCAGGCTTCCAAGCAGCTCTCAAGGAAACTCAGTTTTCACACTCTATGCTTAGTGCCCTTTGTATGGCTAGGACTGAAATGAACCTGGTAGAGCATCCCACACAAACGAATGCTCCACATGTGGGTTTCACATGCCACCAACTCCACATTCACAGGCAACTTCAGCGCCACAGCCGTTTTCAGATAGCCCTCAATGCAAAGGCTCTAGACGCAAATATTGGTGTGAGAGCTAATTCAATCAAGGAAACACTGCATGTTGGTGAAGGGCATATTGAAGAAGGATCAGCCGAGTGGTTCTTGTGGGAGAACAACTCCATTTGGCTAACTAACTTCACACACCATCAGGCTTCCAAGCAGCTCTCAAGGAAACTCAGTTTTCACACTCTATGCTTAGTGCCCTTTGAGTGCCTAGGAATGAAATGAAGCTTGGAGAGCATCCCACACAAACGAATGCTCCACATGCGGGTTTCACATGCCACCAACTCCACATTCACAGGCAACTTCAGCGCCACAGCCGTTTTCAGATAGCCCTCAATGCAAAGGCTCTAGACGCAAATATTGGTGTGAGAGCTAATTCAATCAAGGAAACACTGCATGTTGGTGAAGGGCATATTGAAGAAGGATCAGCCGAGTGGTTCTTGTGGGAGAACAACTCCATTTGGCTCACTAACTTCACACACCATCAGGCTTCCAAGCAGCTCTCAAGGAAACTCAGTTTTCACACTCTATGCTTAGTGCCCTTTGAGTGCATTATCTAGGAATGAACCTGGTAGAGCATCCCACACAAACGAATGCTCCACATGCTTGTTTCACATGCCACCAACTCCACATTCACAGTCAACTTCAGCGCCACAGCCGTTTTCAGATAGCCCTCAATGCAAAGGCTCTAGACGCAAATATTGGTGTGAGAGCTAATTCAATCAAGGAAACACTGCATGTTGGTGAAGGGCATATTGAAGAAGGATCAGCCGAGTGGTTCTTGTGGGAGAACAACTCCATTTGGCTCACTAACTTCACACACCATCAGGCTTCCAAGCAGCTCTCAAGGAAACTCAGTTTTCACCCTCTATGCTTAGTGCCCTTTGAGTGCATAGGACTGAAATGAAGCTGGTAGAGCATCCCTCATAAACGAATGCTCCACATGCGGGTTTCACATGCCACCAACTCCACATTCACAGTCAACTTCAGCGCCACAGCCGTTTTCAGATAGCCCTCAATGCAAAGGCTCTAGACGCAAATATTGGTGTGAGAGCTAATTCAATCAAGGAAACACTGCATGTTGGTGAAGGGCATATTGAAGAAGGATCAGCCAAGTGGTTCTTGTGGGAGAACAACTCCATTTGGCTCATTAACTTCACACCCCATCAGGCTTCCAAGCAACTCTCAAGGAAACTCAGTTTTCACACTCTATGCTTAGTGCCCTTTGAGTGCATTATCTAGGAATGAACCTGGTAGAGCATCAGACACAAACGAATGCTCCACATGCGGGTTTCACATGCCACCAACTCCACATTCACAGGCAACTTCAGCGCCACAGCCGTTTTCAGATAGCCCTCAATGCAAAGGCTCTAGACGCAAATATTGGTGTGAGAGCTAATTCAATCAAGGAAACACTGCATGTTGGTGAAGGGCATATTGAAGAAGAATCAGCCGAGTGGTTCTTGTGGGAGAACAACTCCATTTGGCTCACTAACTTCACACACCATCAGGCTTCCAAGCAGCTCTCAAGGAAACTCAGTTTTCACACTCTATGCTTAGTGCTCTTTGTGTGCCTAGGACTGAAATGAAGCTTTGTCAGCATCCCACACAAACGAATGCTCCACATGCGGGTTTCACATGCCACCAACTCCACATTCACAGGCAACTTCAGCGCCACAGCCGTTTTCAGATAACTCTCAATGCAAAGGCTCTAGACGCAAATATTGGTGTGAGAGCTAATTCAATCAAGGAAATACTGCATGTTGGTGAAGGGCATATTGAAGAAGGATCAGCCAAGTGGTTCTTGTGGGAGAACAACTCCATTTGGCACACTAACGTCACACACCATCAGGCTTCCAAGCAGCTCTCAAGGAAACTCAGTTTTCACACTCTATGCTTAGTGCCCTTTGAGTGCATTATCTAGGAATGAACCTGGTAGAGCATCCCACACAAACGAATGCTCCACATGCGGGTTTCACATGCCACCAACTCCACATTCACAGGCAACTTCAGCGCCACAGCCGTTTTCAGATAGCCCTCAATGCAAAGGCTCTAGACGCAAATATTGGTGTGAGAGCTAATTCAATCAAGGAAACACTGCATGTTGGTGAAGGGCATATTGAAGAAGGATCAGCCGAGTGGTTCTTGTGGGAGAACAACTCCATTTGGCTCACTAACTTCACACACCATCAGGCTTCCAAGCAGCTCTCAAGGAAACTCAGTTTTCACACTCTATGCTTAGTGCCCTTTGTATGGCTAGGACTGAAATGAACCTGGTAGAGCATCCCACACAAACGAATGCTCCACATGCGGGTTTCACATGCCACCAACTCCACATTCACAGGCAACTTCAGCGCCACAGCCGTTTTCAGATAGCCCTCAATGCAAAGGCTCTAGACGCAAATAATGGTGTGAGAGCTAATTCAATCAAGGAAACACTGCATGTTGGTGAAGGGCATATTGAAGAAGGATCAGCCGAGTGGTTCTTGTGGGAGAACAACTCCATTTGGCTCACTAACTTCACACACCATCAGGCTTCCAAGCAGCTCTCAAGGAAACTCAGTTTTCACACTCTATGCTTAGTGCCCTTGAGTGCATTATCTAGGAATGAACATGGTAGAGCATCAAACACGTACGAACGCTCCACTTGCGGGTTTCACATGCCACCAACTCCACATTCACAGGCAACTTCAGCGCCACAGTCGTTTTCAGATAGCCCTCAATGCAAAGGCTCTAGACGCAAATATTGGTGTGAGAGCTAATTCAATCAAGGAAACACTGCATGTTGGTGAAGGGCATATTGAAGAAGGATCAGCCGAGTGGTTCTTGTGGGAGAACAACTCCATTTGGCTCACTAACTTCACACACCACCAGGCTTCCAAGCAGCTCTCAAGGAAACTCAGTTTTCACACTCTATGCTTAGTGCCCTTGAGTGCATTATCTAGGAATGAACATGGTAGAGCATCAAACACGTACGAACGCTCCACTTGCGGGTTTCACATGCCACCAACTCCACATTCACAGGCAACTTCAGCGCCACAGTCGTTTTCAGATAGCCCTCAATGCAAAGGCTCTAGACGCAAATATTGGTGTGAGAGCTAATTCAATCAAGGAAACACTGCATGTTGGTGAAGGGCATATTGAAGAAGGATCAGCCGAGTGGTTCTTGTGGGAGAACAACTCCATTTGGCTCACTAACTTCACACACCATCAGGCTTCCAAGCAGCTCTCAAGGAAACTCAGTTTTCACACTCTATGCTTAGTGCCCTTTGAGTGCATTATCTAGGAATGAACCTGGTAGAGCATCCCACACAAACGAATGCTCCACATGCTTGTTTCACATGCCACCAACTCCACATTCACAGGCAACTTCAGCGCCACAGCCGTTTTCAGATAGCCCTCAATGCAAAGGCTCTAGACGCAAATATTGGTGTGAGAGCTAATTCAATCAAGGAAACACTGCATGTTGGTGAAGGGCATATTGAAGAAGGATCAGCCGAGTGGTTCTTGTGGGAGAACAACTCCATTTGGCTCACTAACTTCACACACCATCAGGCTTCCAAGCAGCTCTCAAGGAAACTCAGTTTTCACACTCTATGCTTAGTGCCCTTTGTATGGCTAGGACTGAAATGAACCTGGTAGAGCATCCCACACAAACGAATGCTCCACATGCGGGTTTCACATGCCACCAACTCCACATTCACAGGCAACTTCAGCGCCACAGCCGTTTTCAGATAGCCCTCAATGCAAAGGCTCTAGACGCAAATATTGGTGTGAGAGCTAATTCAATCAAGGAAACACTGCATGTTGGTGAAGGGCATATTGAAGAAGGATCAGCCGAGTGGTTCTTGTGGGAGAACAACTCCATTTGGCTCACTAACTTCACACACCATCAGGCTTCCAAGCAGCTCTCAAGGAAACTCAGTTTTCACACTCTATGCTTAGTGCCCTTTGTATGGCTAGGACTGAAATGAACCTGGTAGAGCATCCCACACAAACGAATGCTCCACATGCGGGTTTCACATGCCACCAACTCCACATTCACAGGCAACTTCAGCGCCACAGCCGTTTTCAGATAGCCCTCAATGCAAAGGCTCTAGACGCAAATAATGGTGTGAGAGCTAATTCAATCAAGGAAACACTGCATGTTGGTGAAGGGCATATTGAAGAAGGATCAGCCGAGTGGTTCTTGTGGGAGAACAACTCCATTTGGCTCACTAACTTCACACACCATCAGGCTTCCAAGCAGCTCTCAAGGAAACTCAGTTTTCACACTCTATGCTTAGTGCCCTTGAGTGCATTATCTAGGAATGAACATGGTAGAGCATCAAACACGTACGAACGCTCCACTTGCGGGTTTCACATGCCACCAACTCCACATTCACAGGCAACTTCAGCGCCACAGTCGTTTTCAGATAGCCCTCAATGCAAAGGCTCTAGACGCAAATATTGGTGTGAGAGCTAATTCAATCAAGGAAACACTGCATGTTGGTGAAGGGCATATTGAAGAAGGATCAGCCGAGTGGTTCTTGTGGGAGAACAACTCCATTTGGCTCACTAACTTCACACACCATCAGGCTTCCAAGCAGCTCTCAAGGAAACTCAGTTTTCACACTCTATGCTTAGTGCCCTTTGAGTGCCTAGGAATGAAATGAAGCTTGGAGAGCATCCCACACAAACGAATGCTCCACATGCGGGTTTCACATGCCACCAACTCCACATTCACAGGCAACTTCAGCGCCACAGTCGTTTTCAGATAGCCCTCAATGCAAAGGCTCTAGACGCAAATATTGGTGTGAGAGCTAATTCAATCAAGGAAACACTGCATGTTGGTGAAGGGCATATTGAAGAAGGATCAGCCGAGTGGTTCTTGTGGGAGAACAACTCCATTTGGCTCACTAACTTCACACACCATCAGGCTTCCAAGCAGCTCTCAAGGAAACTCAGTTTTCACACTCTATGCTTAGTGCCCTTTGAGTGCATTATCTAGGAATGAACCTGGTAGAGCATCCCACACAAACGAATGCTCCACATGCTTGTTTCACATGCCACCAACTCCACATTCACAGGCAACTTCAGCGCCACAGCCGTTTTCAGATAGCCCTCAATGCAAAGGCTCTAGACGCAAATATTGGTGTGAGAGCTAATTCAATCAAGGAAACACTGCATGTTGGTGAAGGGCATATTGAAGAAGGATCAGCCGAGTGGTTCTTGTGGGAGAACAACTCCATTTGGCTCACTAACTTCACACACCATCAGTCTTCGAAGCAGCTCTCAAGGAAACTCAGTTTTCACACTCTATGCTTAGTGCCCTTTGAGTGCCTAGGACTGAAATGAAGCTGGTAGAGCATCCCTCATAAACGAATGCTCCACATGCGGGTTTCACATGCCACCAACTCCACATTCACAGTCAACTTCAGCGCCACAGCCGTTTTCAGATAGCCCTCAATGCAAAGTCTCTAGACGCAAATATTGGTGTGAGAGCTAATTCAATCAAGGAAACACTGCATGTTGGTGAAGGGCATATTGAAGAAGGATCAGCCAAGTGGTTCTTGTGGGAGAACAACTCCATTTGGCTCATTAACTTCACACCCCATCAGGCTTCCAAGCAGCTCTCAAGGAAACTCAGTTTTCACACTCTATGCTTAGTGCCCTTTGAGTGCATTATCTAGGAATGAACATGGTAGAGCATCCCACACAAACGAATGCTCCACATGCGGGTTTCACATGCCACCAACTCCACATTCACAGGCAACTTCAGCGCCACAGCCGTTTTCAGATAGCCCTCAATGCAAAGGCTCTAGACGCAAATATTGGTGTGAGAGCTAATTCAATCAAGGAAACACTGCATGTTGGTGAAGGGCATATTGAAGAAGAATCAGCCGAGTGGTTCTTGTGGGAGAACAACTCCATTTGGCTCACTAACTTCACACACCATCAGGCTTCCAAGCAGCTCTCAAGGAAACTCAGTTTTCACACTCTATGCTTAGTGCTCTTTGTGTGCCTAGGACTGAAATGAAGCTTTGTCAGCATCCCACACAAACGAATGCTCCACATGCGGGTTTCACATGCCACCAACTCCACATTCACAGGCAACTTCAGCGCCACAGCCGTTTTCAGATAACTCTCAATGCAAAGGCTCTAGACGCAAATATTGGTGTGAGAGCTAATTCAATCAAGGAAACACTGCATGTTGGTGAAGGGCATATTGAAGAAGGATCAGCCAAGTGGTTCTTGTGGGAGAACAACTCCATTTGGCACACTAACGTCACACACCATCAGGCTTCCAAGCAGCTCTCAAGGAAACTCAGTTTTCACACTCTATGCTTAGTGCCCTTTGAGTGCATTATCTAGGAATGAACCTGGGTGAGCATCCCACACAATACGAATGCTCCACATGCGGGTTTCACATGCCACCAACTCCACATTCACAGGCAACTTCAGCACCACAGCCGTTTTCAGATAGCCCTCAATGCAAAGGCTCTAGACGCAAATATTGGTGTGAGAGCTAATTCAATCAAGGAAACACTGCATGTTGGTGAAGGGCATATTGAAGAAGGATCAGCCGAGTGGTTCTTGTGGGAGAACAACTCCATTTGGCTCACTAACTTCACACACCATCAGGCTTCCAAGCAGCTCTCTAGGAAACTCAGTTTTCACACTCTATGCTTAGTGCCCTTTGTATGGCTAGGACTGAAATGAACCTGGTAGAGCATCCCACACAAACGAATGCTCCACATGCGGGTTTCACATGCCACCAACTCCACATTCACAGGCAACTTCAGCGCCACAGCCGTTTTCAGATAGCCCTCAATGCAAAGGCTCTAGACGCAAATAATGGTGTGAGAGCTAATTCAATCAAGGAAACACTGCATGTTGGTGAAGGGCATATTGAAGAAGGATCAGCCGAGTGGTTCTTGTGGGAGAACAACTCCATTTGGCTCACTAACTTCACACACCATCAGGCTTCCAAGCAGCTCTCAAGGAAACTCAGTTTTCACACTCTATGCTTAGTGCCCTTGAGTGCATTATCTAGGAATGAACATGGTAGAGCATCAAACACGTACGAACGCTCCACTTGCGGGTTTCACATGCCACCAACTCCACATTCACAGGCAACTTCAGCGCCACAGTCGTTTTCAGATAGCCCTCAATGCAAAGGCTCTAGACGCAAATATTGGTGTGAGAGCTAATTCAATCAAGGAAACACTGCATGTTGGTGGAGGGCATATTGAAGAAGGATCAGCCGAGTGGTTCTTGTGGGAGAACAACTCCATTTGGCTCACTAACTTCACACACCACCAGGCTTCCAAGCAGCTCTCAAGGAAACTCAGTTTTCACACTCTATGCTTAGTGCCCTTGAGTGCATTATCTAGGAATGAACATGGTAGAGCATCAAACACGTACGAACGCTCCACTTGCGGGTTTCACATGCCACCAACTCCACATTCACAGGCAACTTCAGCGCCACAGTCGTTTTCAGATAGCCCTCAATGCAAAGGCTCTAGACGCAAATATTGGTGTGAGAGCTAATTCAATCAAGGAAACACTGCATGTTGGTGAAGGGCATATTGAAGAAGGATCAGCCGAGTGGTTCTTGTGGGAGAACAACTCCATTTGGCTCACTAACTTCACACACCATCAGGCTTCCAAGCAGCTCTCAAGGAAACTCAGTTTTCACACTCTATGCTTAGTGCCCTTTGAGTGCATTATCTAGGAATGAACCTGGTAGAGCATCCCACACAAACGAATGCTCCACATGCTTGTTTCACATGCCACCAACTCCACATTCACAGGCAACTTCAGCGCCACAGCCGTTTTCAGATAGCCCTCAATGCAAAGGCTCTAGACGCAAATATTGGTGTGAGAGCTAATTCAATCAAGGAAACACTGCATGTTGGTGAAGGGCATATTGAAGAAGGATCAGCCGAGTGGTTCTTGTGGGAGAACAACTCCATTTGGCTCACTAACTTCACACACCATCAGGCTTCCAAGCAGCTCTCAAGGAAACTCAGTTTTCACACTCTATGCTTAGTGCCCTTTGTATGGCTAGGACTGAAATGAACCTGGTAGAGCATCCCACACAAACGAATGCTCCACATGCGGGTTTCACATGCCACCAACTCCACATTCACAGGCAACTTCAGCGCCACAGTCGTTTTCAGATAGCCCTCAATGCAAAGGCTCTAGACGCAAATATTGGTGTGAGAGCTAATTCAATCAAGGAAACACTGCATGTTGGTGAAGGGCATATTGAAGAAGGATCAGCCGAGTGGTTCTTGTGGGAGAACAACTCCATTTGGCTCACTAACTTCACACACCATCAGGCTTCCAAGCAGCTCTCAAGGAAACTCAGTTTTCACACTCTATGCTTAGTGCCCTTTGTATGGCTAGGACTGAAATGAACCTGGTAGAGCATCCCACACAAACGAATGCTCCACATGCGGGTTTCACATGCCACCAACTCCACATTCACAGGCAACTTCAGCGCCACAGCCGTTTTCAGATAGCCCTCAATGCAAAGGCTCTAGACGCAAATAATGGTGTGAGAGCTAATTCAATCAAGGAAACACTGCATGTTGGTGAAGGGCATATTGAAGAAGGATCAGCCGAGTGGTTCTTGTGGGAGAACAACTCCATTTGGCTCACTAACTTCACACACCATCAGGCTTCCAAGCAGCTCTCAAGGAAACTCAGTTTTCACACTCTATGCTTAGTGCCCTTGAGTGCATTATCTAGGAATGAACATGGTAGAGCATCAAACACGTACGAACGCTCCACTTGCGGGTTTCACATGCCACCAACTCCACATTCACAGGCAACTTCAGCGCCACAGTCGTTTTCAGATAGCCCTCAATGCAAAGGCTCTAGACGCAAATATTGGTGTGAGAGCTAATTCAATCAAGGAAACACTGCATGTTGGTGAAGGGCATATTGAAGAAGGATCAGCCGAGTGGTTCTTGTGGGAGAACAACTCCATTTGGCTCACTAACTTCACACACCATCAGGCTTCCAAGCAGCTCTCAAGGAAACTCAGTTTTCACACTCTATGCTTAGTGCCCTTTGAGTGCCTAGGAATGAAATGAAGCTTGGAGAGCATCCCACACAAACGAATGCTCCACATGCGGGTTTCACATGCCACCAACTCCACATTCACAGGCAACTTCAGCGCCACAGTCGTTTTCAGATAGCCCTCAATGCAAAGGCTCTAGACGCAAATATTGGTGTGAGAGCTAATTCAATCAAGGAAACACTGCATGTTGGTGAAGGGCATATTGAAGAAGGATCAGCCGAGTGGTTCTTGTGGGAGAACAACTCCATTTGGCTCACTAACTTCACACACCATCAGGCTTCCAAGCAGCTCTCAAGGAAACTCAGTTTTCACACTCTATGCTTAGTGCCCTTTGAGTGCATTATCTAGGAATGAACCTGGTAGAGCATCCCACACAAACGAATGCTCCACATGCTTGTTTCACATGCCACCAACTCCACATTCACAGGCAACTTCAGCGCCACAGCCGTTTTCAGATAGCCCTCAATGCAAAGGCTCTAGACGCAAATATTGGTGTGAGAGCTAATTCAATCAAGGAAACACTGCATGTTGGTGAAGGGCATATTGAAGAAGGATCAGCCGAGTGGTTCTTGTGGGAGAACAACTCCATTTGGCTCACTAACTTCACACACCATCAGGCTTCGAAGCAGCTCTCAAGGAAACTCAGTTTTCACACTCTATGCTTAGTGCCCTTTGAGTGCCTAGGACTGAAATGAAGCTGGTAGAGCATCCCTCATAAACGAATGCTCCACATGCGGGTTTCACATGCCACCAACTCCACATTCACAGTCAACTTCAGCGCCACAGCCGTTTTCAGATAGCCCTCAATGCAAAGTCTCTAGACGCAAATATTGGTGTGAGAGCTAATTCAATCAAGGAAACACTGCATGTTGGTGAAGGGCATATTGAAGAAGGATCAGCCAAGTGGTTCTTGTGGGAGAACAACTCCATTTGGCTCACTAACTTCACACCCCATCAGGCTTCCAAGCAGCTCTCAAGGAAACTCAGTTTTCACACTCTATGCTTAGTGCCCTTTGAGTGCATTATCTAGGAATGAACATGGTAGAGCATCCCACACAAACGAATGCTCCACATGCGGGTTTCACATGCCACCAACTCCACATTCACAGGCAACTTCAGCGCCACAGCCGTTTTCAGATAGCCCTCAATGCAAAGGCTCTAGACGCAAATATTGGTGTGAGAGCTAATTCAATCAAGGAAACACTGCATGTTGGTGAAGGGCATATTGAAGAAGGATCAGCCGAGTGGTTCTTGTGGGAGAACAACTCCATTTGGCTCACTAACTTCACACACCATCAGGCTTCCAAGCAGCTCTCAAGGAAACTCAGTTTTCACACTCTATGCTTAGTGCTCTTTGTGTGCCTAGGACTGAAATGAAGCTTTGTCAGCATCCCACACAAACGAATGCTCCACATGCGGGTTTCACATGCCACCAACTCCACATTCACAGGCAACTTCAGCGCCACAGCCGTTTTCAGATAGCCCTCAATGCAAAGGCTCTAGACGCAAATATTGGTGTGAGAGCTAATTCAATCAAGGAAACACTGCATGTTGGTGAAGGGCATATTGAAGAAGGATCAGCCGAGTGGTTCTTGTGGGAGAACAACTCCACTTTGCTCACTAACTTCACACACCATCAGGCTTCCAAGCAGCTCTCAAGGAAACTCAGTTTTCACATTCTATGCTTAGTGCTCTTTGTATGGCTAGGACTGAAATGAACCTGGTAGAGCATCCCACACAAACGAATGCTCCACATGCGGGTTTCACATGCCACCAATTCCACATTCACAGGCAACTTCAGCGCCACAGCCGTTTTCAGATAGCCCTCAATGCAAAGGCTCTAGACGCAAATATTGGTGTGAGAGCTAAATCAATCAAGGAAACACTGCATGTTGGTGAAGGGCATATTGAAGAAGGATCAGCCGAGTGGTTCTTGTGGGACAACAACTCCATTTGGCTCACTAACTTCACACCCCATCAGGCTTCCAAGCAGCTCTCAAGGAAACTCAGTTTTCACACTCTATGCTTAGTGCCTTTTGAGTGCATTATCTCGGAATGAACATGGTAGAGCATCCCACACAAACGAATGCTCCACTTGCGGGTTTCACATGCCACCAACTCCACATTCACAGGCAACTTCAGTGCCACAGCCGTTTTCAGATAGCCCTCAATGCAAAGGCTCTAGACGCAAATATTGGTGTGAGAGCTAATTCAATCAAGGAAACACTGCATGTTGGTGAAGGGCATATTGAAGAAGGATCAGCCGAGTGGTTCTTGTGGGAGAACAACTCCATTTGGCTCACTAACTTCACACACCATCAGCTTCCAAGCAGCTCTCATGGAAACTCAGTTTTCACACTCTATTCTTATTGCCCTTTGAGTGCATTATCTAGGAATGAACCTGGTAGAGCATCCCACACAAACGAATGCTCCACATGCGGGTTTCACATGCCACCAACTCCACATTCACAGGCAACTTCAGCGCCACAGCCGTTTTCAGATAGCCCTCAATGCAAAGGCTCTAGACGCAAATATTGGTGTGAGAGCTAATTCAATCAAGGAAACACTGCATGTTGGTGAAGGGCATATTGAAGAAGGATCAGCCGAGTGGTTCTTGTGGGAGAACAACTCCATTTGGCTCACTAACTTCACACACCATCAGGCTTCCAAGCAGCTCTCAAGGAAACTCAGTTTTCACACTCTATGCTTAGTGCCCTTTTATTGACTAGGACTGAAATGAAGCTTGAAGAGCATCCCACACAAACGAATGCTCCACATGCGGGTTTCACATGCCACCAACTCCACATTCACAGACAACTTCAGCGGCACAGCCATTTTCAGATAGTCCTCAATGCAGAGGCTCTAGACGCAAATATTGGTGTGAGAGCTAATTCAATCAAGGAAACACTGCATGTTGGTGAAGGGCATATTGAAGAAGGATCAGCCGAGTGGTTCTTGTGGGAGAACAACTCCATTTGGCTCACTAACTTCACACACCATCAGGCTTCCAAGCAGCTCTCAAGGAAACTCAGTTTTCACACTCTATGCTTAGTGCTCTTTGTGTGCCTAGGACTGAAATGAAGCTTTGTCAGCATCCCACACAAACGAATGCTCCACATGCGGGTTTCACATGCCACCAACTCCACATTCACAGGCAACTTCAGCGCCACAGCCGTTTTCAGATAGCCCTCAATGCAAAGGCTCTAGACGCAAATATTGGTGTGAGAGCTAATTCAATCAAGGAAACACTGCATGTTGGTGAAGGGCATATTGAAGAAGGATCAGCCGAGTGGTTCTTGTGGGAGAACAACTCCACTTTGCTCACTAACTTCACACACCATCAGGCTTCCAAGCAGCTCTCAAGGAAACTCAGTTTTCACATTCTATGCTTAGTGCTCTTTGTATGGCTAGGACTGAAATGAACCTGGTAGAGCATCCCACACAAACGAATGCTCCACATGCGGGTTTCACATGCCACCAATTCCACATTCACAGGCAACTTCAGCGCCACAGCCGTTTTCAGATAGCCCTCAATGCAAAGGCTCTAGACGCAAATATTGGTGTGAGAGCTAAATCAATCAAGGAAACACTGCATGTTGGTGAAGGGCATATTGAAGAAGGATCAGCCGAGTGGTTCTTGTGGGACAACAACTCCATTTGGCTCACTAACTTCACACCCCATCAGGCTTCCAAGCAGCTCTCAAGGAAACTCAGTTTTCACACTCTATGCTTAGTGCCTTTTGAGTGCATTATCTCGGAATGAACATGGTAGAGCATCCCACACAAACGAATGCTCCACATGCGGGTTTCACATGCCACCAACTCCACATTCACAGGCAACTTCAGTGCCACAGCCGTTTTCAGATAGCCCTCAATGCAAAGGCTCTAGACGCAAATATTGGTGTGAGAGCTAATTCAATCAAGGAAACACTGCATGTTGGTGAAGGGCATATTGAAGAAGGATCAGCCGAGTGGTTCTTGTGGGAGAACAACTCCATTTGGCTCACTAACTTCACACACCATCAGCTTCCAAGCAGCTCTCATGGAAACTCAGTTTTCACACTCTATTCTTATTGCCCTTTGAGTGCATTATCTAGGAATGAACCTGGTAGAGCATCCCACACAAACGAATGCTCCACATGCGGGTTTCACATGCCACCAACTCCACATTCACAGGCAACTTCAGCGCCACAGCCGTTTTCAGATAGCATTCAATGCAAAGGCTCTAGACGCAAATATTGGTGTGAGAGCTAATTCAATCAAGGAAACACTGCATGTTGGTGAAGGGCATATTGAAGAAGGATCAGCCGAGTGGTTCTTGTGGGAGAACAACTCCATTTGGCTCACTAACTTCACACACCATCAGGCTTCCAAGCAGCTCTCAAGGAAACTCAGTTTTCACACTCTATGCTTAGTGCCCTTTTATTGACTAGGACTGAAATGAAGCTTGAAGAGCATCCCACACAAACGAATGCTCCACATGCGGGTTTCACATGCCACCAACTCCACATTCACAGACAACTTCAGCGGCACAGCCATTTTCAGATAGTCCTCAATGCAGAGGCTCTAGACGCAAATATTGGTGTGAGAGCTAATTCAATCAAGGAAACACTGCATGTTGGTGAAGGGCATATTGAAGAAGGATCAGCCGAGTGGTTCTTGTGGGAGAACAACTCCATTTGGCTCACTAACTTCACACACCATCAGGCTTCCAAGCAGCTCTCAAGGAAACTCAGTTTTCACACTCTATGCTTAGTGCCCTTTGAGTGCATTATCTAGGAATGAACCTGGTAGAGCATCCCACACAAATGAATGCTCCACATGCGGGTTTCACATGCCACCAACTCCACATTCACAGGCAACTTCAGCGCCACAGCCGTTTTCAGATAGCTCTCAATGCAAAGGCTCTAGACGCAAATATTGGTGTGAGAGCTAATTCAATCAAGGAAACACTGCATGTTGGTGAAGGGCATATTGAAGAAGGATCAGCCGAGTGGTTCTTGTGGGAGAACAACTCCATTTGGCACACTAACGTCACACACCATCAGGCTTCCAAGCAGCTCTCAAGGAAACTCAGTTTTTACACTCTATGCTTAGTGCCCTTTGAGTGCATTATCTAGGAATGAACCTGGTAGAGCATCCCACACAAACGAATGCTCCACATGCGGGTTTCACATGCCACCAACTCCACATTCACAGGCAACTTCAGCGCCACAGCCGTTTTCAGATAGCCCTCAATGCAAAGGCTCTAGACGCAAATATTGGTGTGAGAGCTAATTCAATCAAGGAAACACTGCATGTTGGTGAAGGGCATATTGAAGAAGGATCAGCCGAGTGGTTCTTGTGGGAGAACAACTCCATTTGGCTCACTAACTTCACACACCATCAGGCTTCCAAGCAGCTCTCAAGGAAACTCAGTTTTCACACTCTATGCTTAGTGCCCTTTGTATGGCTAGGACTGAAATGAACCTGGTAGAGCATCCCACACAAACGAATGCTCCACATGCGGGTTTCACATGCCACCAACTCCACATTCACAGGCAACTTCAGCGCCACAGCCGTTTTCAGATAGCCCTCAATGCAAAGGCTCTAGACGCAAATATTGGTGTGAGAGCTAATTCAATCAAGGAAACACTGCATGTTGGTGAAGGGCATATTGAAGAAGGATCAGCCGAGTGGTTCTTGTGGGAGAACAACTCCATTTGGCTCACTAACTTCACACACCATCAGGCTTCCAAGCAGCTCTCAAGGAAACTCAGTTTTCACACTCTATGCTTAGTGCCCTTTGTATGGCTAGGACTGAAAAGAACCTGGTAGAGCATCCCACACAAACGAATGCTCCACATGCGGGTTTCACATGCCACCAACTCCACATTCACAGTCAACTTCAGCGCCACAGCCGTTTTCAGATAGCCCTCAATGCAAAGGCTCTAGACGCAAATATTGGTGTGAGAGCTAATTCAATCAAGGAAACACTGCATGTTGGTGAAGGGCATATTGAAGAAGGATCAGCCGAGTGGTTCTTGTGGGAGAACAACTCCATTTGGCTCACTAACTTCACACACCATCAGGCTTCCAAGCAACTCTCAAGGAAACTCAGTTTTCACACTCTATGCTTAGTGCCCTTTGAGTGCATTATCTAGGAATGAACCTGGTAGAGCATCCCACATAAACGAATGCTCCACATGCGGGTTTCACATGCCACCAACTCCACATTCACAGGCAACTTCAGCGCCACAGCCGTTTTCAGATAGCCCTCAATGCAAAGGCTCTAGACGCAAATATTGGTGTGAGAGCTAATTCAATCAAGGAAACACTGCATGTTGGTGAAGGGCATATTGAAGAAGGATCAGCCGAGTGGTTCTTGTGGGAGAACAACTCCATTTGGCTAACTAACTTCACACACCATCAGGCTTCCAAGCAACTCTCAAGGAAACTCAGTTTTCACACTCTATGCTTAGTGCCCTTTGAGTGCATTATCTAGGAATGAACATGGTAGAGCATCCCACACAAACGAATGCTCCACATGCGGGTTTCACATGCCACCAACTCCACATTCACAGTCAACTTCAGCGCCACAACCGTTTTCAGATAGCCCTCAATGCAAAGGCTCTAGACGCAAATATTGGTGTGAGAGCTAATTCAATCAAGGAAACACTGCATGTTGGTGAAGGGCATATTGAAGAAGGATCAGCCGAGTGGTTCTTGTGGGAGAACAACTCCATTTGGCTCACTAACTTCACACACCATCAGGCTTCCAAGCAGCTCTCAAGGAAACTCAGTTTTTACACTCTATCCTTAGTGCCCTTTGAGTGCATTATCTAGGAATGAACATGGTAGAGCATCCCACACAAACGAATGCTCCAGATGCGGGTTTCACATGCCACCAACTCCACATTCACAGGCAACTTCAGCGCCACAGCCGTTTTCAGATAGCCCTCAATGCAAAGGCTCTAGACGCAAATATTGGTGTGAGAGCTAATTCAATCAAGGAAACACTGCATGTTGGTGAAGGGCATATTGAAGAAGGATCAGCCGAGTGGTTCTTGTGGGAGAACAACTCCATTTGGCTCACTAACTTCACACACCATCAGGCTTCCAAGCAGCTCTCAAGGAAACTCAGTTTTCACACTCTATGCTTAGTGCCCTTTGTATGGCTAGGACTGAAATGAACCTGGTAGAGCATCCCACACAAACGAATGCTCCACATGCGGGTTTCACATGCCACCAACTCCACATTCACAGGCAACTTCAGCGCCACAGCCGTTTTCAGATAGCCCTCAATGCAAAGGCTCTAGACGCAAATATTGGTGTGAGAGCTAATTCAATCAAGGAAACACTGCATGTTGGTGAAGGGCATATTGAAGAAGGATCAGCCGAGTGGTTCTTGTGGGAGAACAACTCCATTTGGCTAACTAACTTCACACACCATCAGGCTTCCAAGCAGCTCTCAAGGAAACTCAGTTTTCACACTCTATGCTTAGTGCCCTTTGAGTGCCTAGGAATGAAATGAACCTGGTAGAGCATCCCACACAAACGAATGCTCCACATGCGGGTTTCACATGCCACCAACTCCACATTCACAGTCAACTTCAGCGCCACAGCCGTTTTCAGATAGCCCTCAATGCAAAGGCTCTAGACGCAAATATTGGTGTGAGAGCTAATTCAATCAAGGAAACACTGCATGTTGGTGAAGGGCATTTTGAAGAAGGATCAGCCGAGTGGTTCTTGTGGGAGAACAACTCCATTTGGCTCACTAACTTCACACACCATCAGGCTTCCAAGCAGCTCTCAAGGAAACTCAGTTTTCACACTCTATGCTTAGGGCCCTTTGTATGGCTAGGACTGAAATGAACCTGGTAGAGCATCCCACACAAACGAATGCTCCACATGCGGGTTTCACATGCCACCAATTCCACATTCACAGGCAACTTCAGCGCCACAGCCGTTTTCAGATAGCCCTCAATGCAAAGGCTCTAGACGCAAATATTGGTGTGAGAGCTAATTCAATCAAGGAAACACTGCATGTTGGTGAAGGGCATATTGAAGAAGGATCAGCCGAGTGGTTCTTGTGGGAGAACAACTCCATTTGGCTAACTAACTTCACACACCATCAGGCTTCCAAGCAGCTCTCAAGGAAACTCAGTTTTCACACTCTATGCTTAGTGCCCTTTGAGTGCCTAGGAATGAAATGAACCTGGTAGAGCATCCCACACAAACGAATGCTCCACATGCGGGTTTCACATGCCACCAACTCCACATTCACAGGCAACTTCAGCGCCACAGCCGTTTTCAGATAGCCCTCAATGCAAAGGCTCTAGACGCAAATATTGGTGTGAGAGCTAATTCAATCAAGGAAACACTGCATGTTGGTGAAGTGCATATTGAAGAAGGATCAGCCGAGTGGTTCTTGTGGGAGAACAACTCCATTTGGCTCACTAACTTCACACACCATCTGGCTTCCAAGCAGCTCTCAAGGAAACTCAGTTTTTACACTCTATGCTTAGTGCCCTTTGAGTGCATTATCTAGCAATGAACATGGTAGAGCATCCCACACAAACGAATGCTCCAGATGCGGGTTTCACATGCCACCAACTCCACATTCACAGGCAACTTCAGCGCCACAGCCGTTTTCAGATAGCCCTCAATGCAAAGGCTCTAGACGCAAATATTGGTGTGAGAGCTAATTCAATCAAGGAAACACTGCATGTTGATGAAGTGCATATTGAAGAAGGATCAGCCGAGTGGTTCTTGTGGGAGAACAACTCCATTTGGCTCACTAACTTCACACACCATCAGGCTTCCAAGCAGCTCTCAAGGAAACTCAGTTTTCACACTCTATGCTTAGTGCCCTTTGTATGGCTAGGACTGAAATGAACCTGGTAGAGCATCCCACACAAACGAATGCTCCACATGCGGGTTTCACATGCCACCAACTCCACATTCACAGGCAACTTCAGCGCCACAGCCGTTTTCAGATAGCCCTCAATGCAAAGGCTCTAGACGCAAATATTGGTGTGAGAGCTAATTCAATCAAGGAAACACTGCATGTTGATGAAGTGCATATTGAAGAAGGATCAGCCGAGTGGTTCTTGTGGGAGAACAACTCCATTTGGCTAACTAACTTCACACACCATCAGGCTTCCAAGCAGCTCTCAAGGAAACTCAGTTTTCACACTCTATGCTTAGTGCCCTTTGAGTGCCTAGGAATGAAATGAACCTGGTAGAGCATCCCACACAAACGAATGCTCCACATGCGGGTTTCACATGCCACCAACTCCACATTCACAGGCAACTTCAGCGCCACAGCCGTTTTCAGATAGCCCTCAATGCAAAGGCTCTAGACGCAAATATTGGTGTGAGAGCTAATTCAATCAAGGAAACACTGCATGTTGGTGAAGGGCATTTTGAAGAAGGATCAGCCGAGTGGTTCTTGTGGGAGAACAACTCCATTTGGCTCACTAACTTCACACACCATCAGGCTTCCAAGCAGCTCTCAAGGAAACTCAGTTTTCACACTCTATGCTTAGTGCCCTTTGTATGGCTAGGACTGAAATGAACCTGGTAGAGCATCCCACACAAACGAATGCTCCACATGCGGGTTTCACATGCCACCAATTCCACATTCACAGGCAACTTCAGCGCCACAGCCGTTTTCAGATAGCCCTCAATGCAAAGGCTCTAGACGCAAATATTGGTGTGAGAGCTAATTCAATCAAGGAAACACTGCATGTTGGTGAAGGGCATATTGAAGAAGGATCAGCCGAGTGGTTCTTGTGGGAGAACAACTCCATTTGGCTCACTAACTTCACACACCATCAGGCTTCCAAGCAGCTCTCAAGGAAACTCAGTTTTCACACTCTATGCTTAGTGCCCTTTGAGTGCCTAGGAATGAAATGAACCTGGTAGAGCATCCCACACAAACGAATGCTCCACATGCGGGTTTCACATGCCACCAACTCCACATTCACAGGCAACTTCAGCGCCACAGCCGTTTTCAGATAGCCCTCAATGCAAAGGCTCTAGACGCAAATATTGGTGTGAGAGCTAATTCAATCAAGGAAACACTGCATGTTGGTGAAGGGCATATTGAAGAAGGATCAGCCGAGTGGTTCTTGTGGGAGAACAACTCCATTTGGCTCACTAACTTCACACACCATCTGGCTTCCAAGCAGCTCTCAAGGAAACTCAGTTTTTACACTCTATGCTTAGTGCCCTTTGAGTGCATTATCTAGCAATGAACATGGTAGAGCATCCCACACAAACGAATGCTCCAGATGCGGGTTTCACATGCCACCAACTCCACATTCACAGGCAACTTCAGCGCCACAGCCGTTTTCAGATAGCCCTCAATGCAAAGGCTCTAGACGCAAATATTGGTGTGAGAGCTAATTCAATCAAGGAAACACTGCATGTTGATGAAGTGCATATTGAAGAAGGATCAGCCGAGTGGTTCTTGTGGGAGAACAACTCCATTTGGCTCACTAACTTCACACACCATCAGGCTTCCAAGCAGCTCTCAAGGAAACTCAGTTTTCACACTCTATGCTTAGTGCCCTTTGTATGGCTAGGACTGAAATGAACCTGGTAGAGCATCCCACACAAACGAATGCTCCACATGCGGGTTTCACATGCCACCAACTCCACATTCACAGGCAACTTCAGCGCCACAGCCGTTTTCAGATAGCCCTCAATGCAAAGGCTCTAGACGCAAATATTGGTGTGAGAGCTAATTCAATCAAGGAAACACTGCATGTTGATGAAGTGCATATTGAAGAAGGATCAGCCGAGTGGTTCTTGTGGGAGAACAACTCCATTTGGCTAACTAACTTCACACACCATCAGGCTTCCAAGCAGCTCTCAAGGAAACTCAGTTTTCACACTCTATGCTTAGTGCCCTTTGAGTGCCTAGGAATGAAATGAACCTGGTAGAGCATCCCACACAAACGAATGCTCCACATGCGGGTTTCACATGCCACCAACTCCACATTCACAGGCAACTTCAGCGCCACAGCCGTTTTCAGATAGCCCTCAATGCAAAGGCTCTAGACGCAAATATTGGTGTGAGAGCTAATTCAATCAAGGAAACACTGCATGTTGGTGAAGGGCATATTGAAGAAGGATCAGCCGAGTGGTTCTTGTGGGAGAACAACTCCATTTGGCTCACTAACTTCACACACCATCAGGCTTCCAAGCAGCTCTCAAGGAAACTCAGTTTTCACACTCTATGCTTAGTGCCCTTTGTATGGCTAGGACTGAAATGAACCTGGTAGAGCATCCCACACAAACGAATGCTCCACATGCGGGTTTCACATGCCACCAACTCCACATTCACAGGCAACTTCAGCGCCACAGCCGTTTTCAGATAGTCCTCAATGCAAAGGCTCTAGACGCAAATATTGGTGTGAGAGCTAATTCAATCAAGGAAACACTGCATGTTGGTGAAGGGCATATTGAAGAAGGATCAGCCGAGTGGTTCTTGTGGGAGAACAACTCCATTTGGCTAACTAACTTCACACACCATCAGGCTTCCAAGCAGCTCTCAAGGAAACTCAGTTTTCACACTCTATGCTTAGTGCCCTTTGAGTGCCTAGGAATGAAATGAATCTTGGAGAGCATCCCACACAAACGAATGCTCCACATGCGGGTTTCACATGCCACCAACTCCACATTCACAGGCAACTTCAGCGCCACAGCCGTTTTCAGATAGCCCTCAATGCAAAGGCTCTAGACGCAAATATTGGTGTGAGAGCTAATTCAATCAAGGAAACACTGCATGTTGCTGAAGGGCATATTGAAGAAGGATCAGCCGAGTGGTTCTTGTGGGAGAACAACTCCATTTGGCTCACTAACTTCACACACCATCAGGCTTCCAAGCAGCTCTCAAGGAAACTCAGTTTTTACACTCTATGCTTAGTGCCCTTTGAGTGCATTATCTAGGAATGAACATGGTAGAGCATCCCACACAAACGAATGCTCCAGATGCGGGTTTCACATGCCACCAACTCCACATTCACAGGCAACTTCAGCGCCACAGCCATTTTCAGATAGCCCTCAATGCAAAGGCTCTAGACGCAAATATTGGTGTGAGAGCTAATTCAATCAAGGAAACACTGCATGTTGGTGAAGGGCATTTTGAAGAAGGATCAGCCGAGTGGTTCTTGTGGGAGAACAACTCCATTTGGCTCACTAACTTCACACACCATCAGGCTTCCAAGCAGCTCTCAAGGAAACTCAGTTTTTACACTCTATGCTTAGTGCCCTTTGAGTGCATTATCTAGGAATGAACATGGTAGAGCATCCCACACAAACGAATGCTCCAGATGCGGGTTTCACATGCCACCAACTCCACATTCACAGGCAACTTCAGCGCCACAGCCGTTTTCAGATAGCCCTCAATGCAAAGGCTCTAGACGCAAATATTGGTGTGAGAGCTAATTCAATCAAGGAAACACTGCATGTTGGTGAAGGGCATTTTGAAGAAGGATCAGCCGAGTGGTTCTTGTGGGAGAACAACTCCATTTGGCTCACTAACTTCACACACCATCAGGCTTCCAAGCAGCTCTCAAGGAAACTCAGTTTTCACACTCTATGCTTAGTGCCCTTTGTATGGCTAGGACTGAAATGAACCTGGTAGAGCATCCCACACAAACGAATGCTCCACATGCGGGTTTCACATGCCACCAATTCCACATTCACAGGCAACTTCAGCGCCACAGCCGTTTTCAGATAGCCCTCAATGCAAAGGCTCTAGACGCAAATATTGGTGTGAGAGCTAATTCAATCAAGGAAACACTGCATGTTGGTGAAGGGCATATTGAAGAAGGATCAGCCGAGTGGTTCTTGTGGGAGAACAACTCCATTTGGCTAACTAACTTCACACACCATCAGGCTTCCAAGCAGCTCTCAAGGAAACTCAGTTTTCACACTCTATGCTTAGTGCCCTTTGAGTGCCTAGGAATGAAATGAACCTGGTAGAGCATCCCACACAAACGAATGCTCCACATGCGGGTTTCACATGCCACCAACTGCACATTCACAGGCAACTTCAGCGCCACAGCCGTTTTCAGATAGCCCTCAATGCAAAGGCTCTAGACGCAAATATTGGTGTGAGAGCTAATTCAATCAAGGAAACACTGCATGTTGGTGAAGGGCATATTGAAGAAGGATCAGCCGAGTGGTTCTTGTGGGAGAACAACTCCATTTGGCTCACTAACTTCACACACCATCTGGCTTCCAAGCAGCTCTCAAGGAAACTCAGTTTTTACACTCTATGCTTAGTGCCCTTTGAGTGCATTATCTAGCAATGAACATGGTAGAGCATCCCACACAAACGAATGCTCCAGATGCGGGTTTCACATGCCACCAACTCCACATTCACAGGCAACTTCAGCGCCACAGCCGTTTTCAGATAGCCCTCAATGCAAAGGCTCTAGACGCAAATATTGGTGTGAGAGCTAATTCAATCAAGGAAACACTGCATGTTGGTGAAGGGCATATTGAAGAAGGATCAGCCGAGTGGTTCTTGTGGGAGAACAACTCCATTTGGCTCACTAACTTCACACACCATCAGGCTTCCAAGCAGCTCTCAAGGAAACTCAGTTTTCACACTCTATGCTTAGTGCCCTTTGTATGGCTAGGACTGAAATGAACCTGGTAGAGCATCCCACACAAACGAATGCTCCACATGCGGGTTTCACATGCCACCAACTCCACATTCACAGGCAACTTCAGCGCCACAGCCGTTTTCAGATAGCCCTCAATGCAAAGGCTCTAGACGCAAATATTGGTGTGAGAGCTAATTCAATCAAGGAAACACTGCATGTTGATGAAGTGCATATTGAAGAAGGATCAGCCGAGTGGTTCTTGTGGGAGAACAACTCCATTTGGCTAACTAACTTCACACACCATCAGGCTTCCAAGCAGCTCTCAAGGAAACTCAGTTTTCACACTCTATGCTTAGTGCCCTTTGAGTGCCTAGGAATGAAATGAACCTGGTAGAGCATCCCACACAAACGAATGCTCCACATGCGGGTTTCACATGCCACCAACTCCACATTCACAGGCAACTTCAGCGCCACAGCCGTTTTCAGATAGCCCTCAATGCAAAGGCTCTAGACGCAAATATTGGTGTGAGAGCTAATTCAATCAAGGAAACACTGCATGTTGGTGAAGGGCATATTGAAGAAGGATCAGCCGAGTGGTTCTTGTGGGAGAACAACTCCATTTGGCTCACTAACTTCACACACCATCAGGCTTCCAAGCAGCTCTCAAGGAAACTCAGTTTTCACACTCTATGCTTAGTGCCCTTTGTATGGCTAGGACTGAAATGAACCTGGTAGAGCATCCCACACAAACGAATGCTCCACATGCGGGTTTCACATGCCACCAACTCCACATTCACAGGCAACTTCAGCGCCACAGCCGTTTTCAGATAGTCCTCAATGCAAAGGCTCTAGACGCAAATATTGGTGTGAGAGCTAATTCAATCAAGGAAACACTGCATGTTGGTGAAGGGCATATTGAAGAAGGATCAGCCGAGTGGTTCTTGTGGGAGAACAACTCCATTTGGCTAACTAACTTCACACACCATCAGGCTTCCAAGCAGCTCTCAAGGAAACTCAGTTTTCACACTCTATGCTTAGTGCCCTTTGAGTGCCTAGGAATGAAATGAATCTTGGAGAGCATCCCACACAAACGAATGCTCCACATGCGGGTTTCACATGCCACCAACTCCACATTCACAGGCAACTTCAGCGCCACAGCCGTTTTCAGATAGCCCTCAATGCAAAGGCTCTAGACGCAAATATTGGTGTGAGAGCTAATTCAATCAAGGAAACACTGCATGTTGGTGAAGGGCATATTGAAGAAGGATCAGCCGAGTGGTTCTTGTGGGAGAACAACTCCATTTGGCTCACTAACTTCACACACCATCAGGCTTCCAAGCAGCTCTCAAGGAAACTCAGTTTTTACACTCTATGCTTAGTGCCCTTTGAGTGCATTATCTAGGAATGAACATGGTAGAGCATCCCACACAAACGAATGCTCCAGATGCGGGTTTCACATGCCACCAACTCCACATTCACAGGCAACTTCAGCGCCACAGCCGTTTTCAGATAGCCCTCAATGCAAAGGCTCTAGACGCAAATATTGGTGTGAGAGCTAATTCAATCAAGGAAACACTGCATGTTGGTGAAGGGCATATTGAAGAAGGATCAGCCGAGTGGTTCTTGTGGGAGAACAACTCCATTTGGCTCACTAACTTCACACACCATCAGGCTTCCAAGCAGCTCTCAAGGAAACTCAGTTTTTACACTCTATGCTTAGTGCCCTTTGAGTGCATTATCTAGCAATGAACATGGTAGAGCATCCCACACAAACGAATGCTCCAGATGCGGGTTTCACATGCCACCAACTCCACATTCACAGGCAACTTCAGCGCCACAGCCGTTTTCAGATAGCCCTCAATGCAAAGGCTCTAGACGCAAATATTGGTGTGAGAGCTAATTCAATCAAGGAAACACTGCATGTTGGTGAAGGGCATATTGAAGAAGGATCAGCCGAGTGGTTCTTGTGGGAGAACAACTCCATTTGGCTCACTAACTTCACACACCATCAGGCTTCCAAGCAGCTCTCAAGGAAACTCAGTTTTCACACTCTATGCTTAGTGCCCTTTGTATGGCTAGGACTGAAATGAACCTGGTAGAGCATCCCACACAAACGAATGCTCCACATGCGGGTTTCACATGCCACCAACTCCACATTCACAGGCAACTTCAGCGCCACAGCCGTTTTCAGATAGCCCTCAATGCAAAGGCTCTAGACGCAAATATTGGTGTGAGAGCTAATTCAATCAAGGAAACACTGCATGTTGGTGAAGGGCATATTGAAGAAGGATCAGCCGAGTGGTTCTTGTGGGAGAACAACTCCATTTGGCTAACTAACTTCACACACCATCAGGCTTCCAAGCAGCTCTCAAGGAAACTCAGTTTTCACACTCTATGCTTAGTGCCCTTTGAGTGCCTAGGAATGAAATGAACCTGGTAGAGCATCCCACACAAACGAATGCTCCACATGCGGGTTTTACATGCCACCAACTCCACATTCACAGTCAACTTCAGCGCCACAGCCGTTTTCAGATAGCCCTCAATGCAAAGGCTCTAGACGCAAATATTGGTGTGAGAGCTAATTCAATCAAGGAAACACTGCATGTTGGTGAAGGGCATATTGAAGAAGGATCAGCCGAGTGGTTCTTGTGGGAGAACAACTCCATTTGGCTCATTAACTTCACACCCCATCAGGCTTCCAAGCAGCTCTCAAGGAAACTCAGTTTTCACACTCTATGCTTAGTGCCCTTTGAGTGCATTATCTAGGAATGAACATGGTAGAGCATCCCACACAAACGAATGCTCCACATGCGGGTTTCACATGCCACCAACTCCACATTCACAGGCAACTTCAGCGCCACAGCCGTTTTCAGATAGCCCTCAATGCAAAGGCTATAGACGCAAATATTGGTGTGAGAGCTAATTCAATCAAGGAAACACTGCATGTTGGTGAAGGGCATATTGAAGAAGGATCAGCCGAGTGGTTCTTGTGGGAGAACAACTCCATTTGGCTCACTAACTTCACACACCATCAGGCTTCCAAGCAGCTCTCAAGGAAACTCAGTTTTCACACTCTATGCTTAGTGCCCTTTGAGTGCATTATCTAGGAATGAACCTGGTAGAGCATCCCACATAAACGAATGCTCCACATGCGGGTTTCACATGCCACCAACTCCACATTCACAGGCAACTTCAGCGCCACAACCGTTTTCAGATAGCCCTCAATGCAAAGGCTCAAGACGCAAATATTGGTGTGAGAGCTAATTCAATCAAGGAAACACTGCATGTTGGTGAAGGGCATATTGAAGAAGGATCAGCCGAGTGGTTCTTGTGGGAGAACAACTCCATTTGGCTCACTAACTTCACACACCATCAGGCTTCCAAGCGGCTCTCAAGGAAACTCAGTTTTCACACTCTATGCTTAGTGCCCTTTGTATGGCTAGGACTGAAATGAAGCTTGGAGAGCATCCCACACAAACGAATGCTCCACATGCGGGTTTCACATGCCACCAACTCCACATTCACAGGCAACTTCAGCCCCACAGCCGTTTTCAGATAGCCCTCAATGCAAAGGCTCTAGACGCAAATATTGATGTGAGAGCTAATTCAATCAAGGAAACACTGCATGTTGCTGAAGGGCATATTGAAGAAGGATCAGCCGAGTGGTTCTTGTGGGAGAACAACTCCATTTGGCTAACTAACTTCACACACCATCAGGCTTCCAAGCAGCTCTCAAGGAAACTCAGTTTTCACACTCTATGCTTAGTGCCCTTTGAGTGCATTATCTAGGAATGAACCTGGTAGAGCATCCCACACAAACGAATGCTCCACATGCGGGTTTCACATGCCACCAACTCCACATTCACAGGCAACTTCAGCGCCACAGCCGTTTTCAGATAGCCCTCAATGCAAAGGCTCTAGACGCAAATATTGGTGTGAGAGCTAATTCAATCAAGGAAACACTGCATGTTGGATGAAGGGTATATTGAAGAAGGATCAGCCGAGTGGTTCTTGTGGGAGAACAACTCCATTTGGCTAACTAACTTCACACACCATCAGGCTTCCAAGCAGCTCTCAAGGAAACTCAGTTTTCACACTCTATGCTTAGTGCCCTTTGAGTGCCTAGGACTGAAATGAAGCTGGTAGAGCATCCCTCATAAACGAATGCTCCACATGCGGGTTTCACATGCCACCAACTCCACATTCACAGTCAACTTTAGCGCCACAGCCGTTTTCAGATAGCCCTCAATGCAAAGGCTCTAGACGCAAATATTGGTGTGAGAGCTAATTCAATCAAGGAAACACTGCATGTTGGTGAAGGGCATATTGAAGAAGGATCAGCCAAGTGGTTCTTGTGAGAGAACAACTCCATTTGGCTCACTAACTTCACACACCATCAGGCTTCCAAGCAGCTCTCAAGGAAACTCAGTTTTCACACTCTATGCTTAGTGCCCTTTGAGTGCCTAGGACTGAAATGAAGCTGGTAGAGCATCCCTCATAAACGAATGCTCCACATGCGGGTTTCACATGCCACCAACTCCACATTCACAGTCAACTTCAGCGCCACAGCCGTTTTCAGATAGCCCTCAATGCAAAGGCTCTAGATGCAAATATTGGTGTGAGAGCTAATTCAATCAAGGAAACACTGCATGTTGGTGAAGGGCATATTGAAGAAGGATCAGCCGAGTGGTTCTTGTGGGAGAACAACTCCATTTGGCTCACTAACTTCACAAACCATCAGGCTTCCAAGCAGCTCTCAAGGAAACTCAGTTTTCACACTCTATGCTTAGTGCCCTTTGAGTGCCTAGGACTGAAATGAAGCTGGTAGAGCATCCCTCATAAACGAATGCTCCACATGCGGGTTTCACATGCCACCAACTCCACATTCACAGGCAACTTCAGCGCCACAGCCGTTTTCAGATAGCCCTCAATGCAAAGGCTCTAGACGCAAATATTGGTGTGAGAGC